>NC_140182.1:7234903-7267403 GCF_963971535.1 Notolepis coatsorum
TGGTGGGACCCGAGTCCTCTTGGTAAATTATAAAACAAGATTACAACTTATTTCCTCTGCAAATGCTTTGCCAATTTACTCGATCATCTGATCATAGTATGACGATATACGCACAGAATCAGCGACAGACAGTCCTGCTGTCAACAACACTGATCCTTTTATCATCACTTCTATAAGATTAGTCCACGGTGCGCATTTGTTGTTGTCGCCGCGCGTAAAAACAAAATCAGCATCTCTCACCTTTGTCGACCGTTTGAGTTCTCGGGGGTGGAGTGGGTGAGTCTGGTGTCCTCTCTCTCTCTCGGGGTGTGTTGTAGTCGGTCCTGTCGGTCCTTTCTGTCCGCGGGGCAGGAGCGCAAACCAGAGGAGACCAAACAACCAGAGGAGACCGAACAACCAGAGACCGAACCAGAAGCCGAACAGACGGATCTCTTCTATCACAGTAATCCGTGGAGCCCCGCGCTCAACAATCCACCCTGCTGCACTGAATGAGCCGTGTACCTCCACTCCACTGCGCTCCTCTCTCCACTGCGCTCCACTCCCCCTCCCCTCCGCCCGGTCGGTGCCTCCCCTCGCTCCCCCACCCCTCCGCCCGGTCGGTGCCTCCCCTCCCCTCGCTCCCCCTCCCCTCCGCCCGGTCGGTGCCTCCCCTCCCCTCGCTCCCCCTCCCCTCCGCCCGGTCGGTGCCTCCCCTCCCCTCGCCCCCCCCACCCCTCCGCCCGGTCGGTGCCTCCCCTCCCCTCGCTCCCCCTCCCCTCCGCCCGGTCGGTGCCTCCCCTCCCCTCGCCCCCCCACCCCTCCGCCCGGTGCCTCCCCTCCCCTCGCCCCCCCACCCGTCCCCCCGGTGCCTCCCCTCCCCTCGCTCCCCCACCCCTCCGCCCGGTGCCTCCCCTCCCCTCGCCCCCCCACCCGTCCACCCGGTGCCTCCCCTCCCCTTGCCCCCCCACCCGTCCACCCGGTGCCTCCCCTCCCCTCGCCCCCCCACCCGTCCGCCCGGTGCCTCCGCTCCCCTTGCCCCCCCACCCGTCCGCCCGGTGCCCTCATAATATTGACATTTCTTTGCTATAGCCTATTTGGATACTTTATTATTATAATTTTTTTCAATAACGGATTTGAATGAAGAGTTGATTGGTCGGTTGATACGTTGGTTTTATTGGGGGCGAGCTTCACATACACCACATAATAAAACATAAAGTAATTAATAAAAATATATATATTAAAATGTATTTTTTCATATATATATATATATATATATATATATATATATATATATATATATAAAAATACATTGGTGACCCCACTTGGGGTCGCGACCCCACGGTTGGGAAATGCTGCCTTAAACGGGGGTCTACAAGGTGTATTGACCTTCTGATAGCGGCGGGTGCTGGAACCCCATCCATTCTGGTCCTTCTCGACCTATCGGCAGACCTATCATGCTATCCTCCTGGACTGTCTCCATTCCGACGTCGGACTCCGTGACCTAGCCCTGGGCTTGTTCCAGTCCCTCTTGGCTGGTCGGACTGAGTGTGTCTCCCTTGGAGGCGCAACATCCTCCAACCACCCCGTCACCTGCGGTGTCCCCCAGGGATCCGTCCTCGGCCCCCTGCTGTTCACCCTGTACATGCTCCCCCTCGGCCGCATCATCAGCCGGCACGGTGTGTCGTTCCACTGCTATGCTGACGACACCCAGCTGTACATCCGGATCACACCATCATCACCTTCATCACCCCCCACACTGACCGCTTGCCTGGAGGAGACTAAGGCGTGGATGAACCACAGGTTTCTACAGGTCAACAGCTCCAAAACGGAAGCCATGCTGGTCGGTACCCCACACTATAGGTCCGGTCATCCACCATCACCACCATCTCCTTCTCAGGCCAGGACATTCCCCTCTCCACCCTTGTCACCAACTTGGGCGTGAAAATGGACCCCCACCTCACATACGAGACCCACATCAAACACCTCTGCGAGACCTCTTTCTTTCACCTCAGAAACATCACAAAACGCCGCTCCTCACTCACTCTGGCAGATTCAGAGAAACTCGTCCACGCCTTCGTCTCCTCCAGGGTGGACTATTGTAATGCACTCCTCATCGGGATCCCTAGTAAAAGCATTCAAAAACTGCAATCCATCCAGAATAGTGCTGCTAGGATCCTGATGAGGGTGCGCAAATATGACCACATTACCCCCTACCCTCGGATCACTTCACTGGCTCCCCGTGGAACACAGGATCAAGTACAAGGTCTCCCTACTCACTCACCAGTGTGTGTACACGGTGGTGCCCCTGCCTACCTCAAGGAACTCCTCACCCCCCAGTCCTCCTCACGCTCCCTCCGCTCCGACACTGCCTACCTCCTCAAAGCCCCCAGGACTAAGCTGCACACCATGGGCGATCGAGCCTTCTGCTCGGCCGCGCCCAGTCTGTGGAATGCTCTCCCCAACCACCTGAGAGCACCACAAAGTGTTGACACTTTTAAACGTGGACTCAAGACCTACCTTTTTAGAAAGGCCTTTTATTAGTTTTTATGTCACATGTTGTTCTGCTATGTGTTCTTCTTTTTTTATGTATCTATTTTTATTTTATTCTTTTTAACTCTGTAGCACTCTGAGATTCTCAGGAAGGTAGGGTGCGTTACAAATGAAATGTATTATTATTATTATTATTATTATTATTATTATTATTATTGAGGATAGTTTAAAAGTAGGGATGGTCGATATTGTTTTTTTTACCGATACCGATATACCGATATTGTCCAACTCTTAATTTCCGATACCGATATCAACCGATATCAACCGATACCGATATATGCAGGGTTTCCCCCCACAAAAAACGGAATAATTTCAGGTAATTAACATTACATATCTCTTGTTGTGGAATTAACACAACATTATGCATACTTTTGACAATAAATAAAATCAGAATTAGTTCTTACTTGCTTGCCTGGGTAAATAAAGGTTATAGAAATGTAAAAAAAAAATTAAAACCTGGCGGCGCCCCAGTGGTGAACCACATAGCGCGCTCAGCCGCGACACGGCCGACCCGGGTTCGATTCCCGAACCCGTCGTTATTTGCCGAATGTCTTCCCCCCACTCTGTCTCCCATTCCTCCTCTGTCTCTCTCTACTGGACTGCCCAGTAGAAATAAAGCGATAAAACGCCAAAAAATGATCTTAAAAAGAAAATAATAATAATTAAAACCGATACCGATATTTTCCGATATCATATTTTAATGCCAATATCGGTAGGCCGATAATATCGGACATCCCTATTTAAAAGGCAAGTTAGCGAAATGCTCAGATATAGGCACTCCGTGAGGAATTAATTAGGCTCCAAAAATAGCCTAAATGTGTCCGTGTTCTTTTACCCCAGAGAGGTGCAAACAGGCTGTTCTCAGAACCTCATCG
The DNA here is from genome assembly GCF_963971535.1 of Notolepis coatsorum. NCBI lineage: Eukaryota > Metazoa > Chordata > Actinopteri > Aulopiformes > Paralepididae > Notolepis > Notolepis coatsorum. The sequence goes on from NC_140182.1 coordinate 7,238,308, forward strand.
CAGTGGCACCGCCTGCTGGTAAACTGCCTTAGTCTGTCTTACCGATCAAATGCAGGACAACAAGAGGTACAGTAAATTAACACTGAGTCCAATGCTAATGGTCAGCATCTGATGGTGAGCTATTTTACAGTTGGTTTAAGGTCTGGCCATGTGGTCTACAGGTACAGTATAATGTCATCACATACTGTAGGTCAGTGGTGATCGACAGGTAGATCGCGGGCTGATTTCAAGTAGATCTCGATTAATAAAATCCGATTATAAATTTTTTTTCTTTTTTTTTTTTTCTTTTTTTGCAAAATCAACTCTGCCTCTCCTTGTTAACTACAACAAGCAATGCTGTTTGTTATTTAAGATGAGGTCGGACTCGGCACTGACAGATTTGTGTTCATTATGCTGCTTTTATAAAACCTCAAATGACGGCTTACAATATACAATTTTGGCTGGTAGCTCTCGGCTAGGTGGTAAATTAAAAAGTAGATCTTGGTTCAAAAAAGGTTGGGCACCCCTGCTGTAGGTTATGAGTTGTGCTGCTATCTTATGGTAAGATATGTTAGTCAGTGTAAAACTGCCATATCCATCAAGTCAAGTGCTCCTTTATTAAGCCCCTTGGGTAGTAATAATAATAGAACATAAAACAAAGTACAATAATAATGATAATAGTGATAACAGTAGTGGTAGTGAACAGTATTGTGAGTGGCAGGAAAACGTCCCATATGCGGGTCGGCACATGCTAAGAGGTACACAGATCGTGATAGACTATAATCAGATCTTGACATATAGGCCTATTCCCATTAACAACGATACTGTATACTGTGGGATTAAATGTATAATTCACTTTCAATGTTAATTTAGTTTATAATGTTATTCTGTTTAATAGGTGGTTTATACAACTAAGTGGTTCCTTATCTCATTGTGGTGTCCTTTATGTCCTGTGTATGTATGTATGATAAAGACCGACCACTTTGTGACATTATCCTAGTGGCTGTTCTGTATAGTTTAATAGGAGCCTAGTACTGCTCTTCTAACTTAAGGCTCACAATCACCCCTGACAAGAAATTGTATAGGCATATTATACATTTCCTGAATCCTTATGGTCCTGAGAGTGTTGTAAATTTAGTAGTTTGTGTCCCTGTTGCTCCTCGATGACACAAGACTAAAAGATAATATATCATTTAGGCGAAAATCGTATACAAATGTGTGTTGTTGACTGTTCAAAGAGCTCCAGTGACCTCTATATTGGTCAGAATTCACAAGGTCTTTTTTATTAAACGTACTTACTTACTTACGCCTATCGCTCCTTTTGGGGGAGCATAGGCCGTCGACAACAGTTCGCCAGGGTCCTCTGTCCTGTGTTTTGCTTTCCAGCTGTTTCCATGTCAGTCCGCTCTGTGTGATGTCTGTCTCCAAGTCCCTGCGCCAGGTGTTTTTGGGCCGGCCTCTCTTCCTTTTGCCTTGGGGGTTCCATCTAAGGGCCCGTCTGGTGGTGCTGGTGTTTGGTTTGCGCAGTGTGTGGCCGATCCATCCCCACTTTCTTCTCTTGATTTGTTCTTCCACTGGTTGTTCACCCGTTCTCTGCCAGAGATCGTTGTTACTGATGATATCTGGCCAGTGGATGTTCAGGATCCGCCTCAGGCATCTGTTTTTTTATTAAAGGCAGTCGTTAATGACCAAGTACAGCTCTATGGATTGGTATGTTTTCCAGGAGGGGGGGGGGGGGGGGTTAAGGGTCATACGTCCTCTCATATATGCATATAAGTAATATTTGTATAAGTAAGAGTTGCAAAATGTGTGGCTTCCCACATATTTTCATGTGTTCATTCAAATGCTGCAAGTAGAGGCTCAACTCTGCTCTTTCTTTTTACATTTTGAACTAGAAAAACTGCTTTTTACACGTTCTATCCAAAGCAGCCCCATGTACTACACATACTTATTGGAAACTATATCGTTGATGCTTCCAACACCTGGAACGCCCTCCGACTCACTCTTAACCCTTTTCACTGCCACACGACAGAAGGTTAGCCCTTTACTATCACACAACCGACGGCGATGCTCCATCATTAGCATCATTAGCTCCGCATTTGCGGAGCTAATGATGCTAATGATGGAGCATCGCCGTCGGTTGTGTGATAGTAAAGGGCTAACCTTCTGTATTGTCACAGTGGGAAAGGGTTAACCGGCTGTCGTGTGGCAGTGAACGGGGGTTAAGCTGGAGGTTCTTCCTTCTTTTTCTGCATTTAAAAAGTATGATCTCCGACCACCGCGTGTCGACTTGTAACCGCCTTAACTGCCTTATTGTTTATTCTTGTTTATTGTGCCTATATGTATGAAATGGCTGAAAAACGGTGTCTTGTTTTATAAAGCTCGTTGTCGCTGTAAATGAGGGTGACCTCGGTGTCTCACGGGTTGAAATAAAGGTTTGAAATTAGGGATGTCCGATATTATCGGCCCTACCGATATTATCTGCCGATATTGGCATTAAAATGTGATATCGGAAAATATCGGTATCGGTTTAAAAAAAAAAATCCCTATTTGAAATGAAATGAGACTTGACCTGAAGTGACGTGCTGTTCAGTTGTAGTCGGCGAGTACCCTATACTCTCTTGTTAGGCGTGTCATCATCAGCGAGCAGACCACACCACCGTCTCCGATAAGTTACTGTATATGTTTTTATCTTGGATAAAACTCGATGCTATACTGCAAAAACCTCTCGTCCCACCCCCTCTGTGAGGAGCTACTGTAGGCAGAATGAGGAGCACGTTCAGCCAGAGACATCGCCCCACCACGACTCACCACAAACCCCCTCACCCAGTCCTTCCTGCCAGTTGCCATCAGGCTCCACAACCGTGGGAACAGACTGCTGCCAACTGCTGGAGAACTAACGGCTAACTTGAGAACTGTTAGGACTATCTGACTCTTTATAATAAACACTGTTAGGACTATCTGACTCTTTATAATAAACACTGTTAGGACTATCTGACTCTTAATAATAAACAGTGTTAGGACTATCTGACTCTTATTAATAAACACTGTTAGGACTATCTGACTCTTAATAATAAACACTGTTAGGACTGTCTGACTCTTTATAATAAACACTGTTGTGAAGGGCCAGATTAAAGCTGAGAATCTACATTTATTGTTTTATATACATTGTATATCATTTATATATACACGGTATATCCCTTTAAACCTGCGTTCGAACCATAGTAATATTCGCTCTCCTTATTGGATAATGCCCGTAGGCGCCAGCCCGCAAGCCCCCAAAGTCAGGTTCAAAGACGAACCCAGGCATGTCGTAACATGCCCGGAGACAGCGTATTGATTCCAGACAAGAACTGAGGTTTGGGACTAGATAATCACTTAAGTATATATACGGCGCAGGTGTACACGGCAGTACGTGTTCGGTAACAGTGAAGTGAGCAACCGTGCGTCTAACAGAGCGTTGAGAACCACGTGCGAATTGAATAGTAAAGTGTCAGAGTTTAATGCAGTAACTTCAAGTTCGACTTAGTTTAATGTGAAGTAAATAGTCGTTCATTTATTGTATATCGTGCCAACCACAGTTCGTTCGTGTGTAGCATTACCCAGCGGTTCGTTCGTGTTAGCTAGTGGACCTTAGCCAGTGCGCGTGGACTAAATACCTTAGTACCAGCACACGAGGAGGCCTAGTCGGAGAACCTGCTGGACATGTGCACAGGAGAACCAGCGGCGGCGATTGCAGAACCATTACTGGTTGGATTATATTGATTGTGGAACGTGTTACCCGGAGAAGAGCATCGTTAATTCCCACTGTCGTTTGGGATTTAACCTCGTGAGGATTTACATTCGGGCTGGCCTCATGGACCGAGGCTAGCTGGCTATCATCGTTTGCTATCGAGCATTGGATTACAGTTATTGCTTTTGTTGCTGATCGTTGGATTTACAAGGACTGGCTTCTGTACGTGAACCCCCTTATTCTTCATTGAATCAGACTGAGTATCCGAACATTCCTCTATCCTCCAGACCTTACAACTCTGGGAGGAACCCAGTGTCTCCAGGCGGTACCAGCGTTGCCTTCTATAATTGCTATTATACGCCAGGTGGCGTCAGCCTAGTACCCATCGTAGGAATCATTCTATTCCCAGTGACTTATGCTACCGACTGACTTTATGCATATTCTTCGCCATACAAGCGCGACCCTAATTCTCATTCTGTAACCTAATGTTGCATAATAATAAAATACCCTCAAATACTATTTCTTTGTCAATGCCGTGTTATTATGAGTGTCCACCATATCTATTCGATGTACTGTCTGGCCAGTAATTAAAGTACATACCTAGCAGTGGTTTAATCTATCACAATCTTTAATACAGTCAGGGTTTTGTAACCCCTCAGTTACAAACACTGACTATCTGACTCTTAATAATAAACAGTGTTAGGACTATCTGACTCTTATTAATAAACACTGTTAGGACTATCTGACTCTTAATAATAAACACTGTTAGGACTGTCTGACTCTTAATAATAAACACTGTTAGGACTGTCTGACTCTTAATAATAAACACTGTTAGGACTGTCTGACTCTTAATAATAAACACTGTTAGGACTGTCTGACTCTTCATAATAAACACTGTTAGGACTATCTGACTCTTTATAATAAACACTGTTAGGACTATCTGACTCTTAATAATAAACACTGTTAGGACTATCTGACTCTTAATAATAAACACTGTTAGGACTATCTGACTCTTAATAATAAACACTGTTAGGACTATCTGACTCTTATTAATAAACACTGTTAGGATTGATTGATTGATTGATTGAAAACTTTATTAACAGATTGCAGAATGGGTACAATACAGTACAGCTCAATACACACAATTGTTAAGGGGATGCAGACCAGAGAAAGACTTTCGTCTTGTTTACACCAGGGTCCCCCATTTTCAATTCATCAGGACATATATGACATACATGACATACAGATAGTCAGTACTGCTACATCTATACATTTATGACATACCAGATTTGCAAATACAGTACTGTTTGTGATACAGAAGGAGTCAAGAAAAGGGAGTATATACATTTGACGTAGAAACTGTACATTGGAGGAGGTTGGGTGGGGGGGGTTGGGTACACTGGGATATTGACAACCATACTGGGTAATTTACATTGGAGGTGGTTGGGGGGGGGGGGCACACTGTATAAACAAACAAAACTGTACATTGAGGGGGGGGGGGGGGAGACTCTGTACAAACAAACAAAATTGTACATTGGACTATTGACAAAACCATACTAGGTAAATGACTGTACATTGGAGGGGGTTGGGTTAGGATATTTACAGGGGCCAGTGTTGAATTGCAGTCTCCCGTAGGTGTCTCTTGAGAGAGGTTTTGAAAGTGGGTAGTGATCCACATTCCTTTACAGCTTTGGGTAGGGCGTTCCACATTGATGTGGCATAATTGCGAAACGTGTTTAGTCCCTTATTTGAGCCGAATCTGGGTTTAACATGATTTGTGGAGCTCCCTCTGGTGTTGTGATCGTGGTATTCACTGACCTTTGGGAAGTATTTTGCCATGTACATGGGTACCTTGGTCGTGTAGTGTATCTTGTAGACCAGGCCCATTGCAAGTTGCTGTACTCTGTCATCTACTCTAAGCCATCCTAGGTTGTCAAAGTGGGCAGGGGTGAGGTGGGTTCTAGGAGTAAGGTCAAGCAGTAGTCTGACCAGTTTGTTTTGAGATGTTTGTAATTTTGTTTTTAGCGCCTTTGAGGTGCTTTGGTACCATGAGGTGCAAGCATAGTCGTAGTACCCCTGAATGAGTGCTCCTGCCAGAGTCTTCAGGGTATTCTTGTTTACCAGAGAGGAGATCCGGTACAAGAATCGAGTTCGTTGGTTGACTTTTTTTATTACATTGGATGCCATTTTGTCACAGGAGAGATTAGCCTCTAGGATGGAACCCAGGTAGGTAATTTCATCTTTCCTTGTGACAATATTGTCACCCACTGTAACTGAGAAGCCGTCGGTCTTGCTGAGTTTGTTATTTGAACCGAAGAGAATGGACTCTGTTTTGCCCATGTGTAATGATAGTTTGTTATCAGCGAGCCATATGCAGATTCTGCCTAGTTCCGAGCTGAGGGTTGGACTGTTAGGACTGTCTGACTCTTCATAATAAACACTGTTATGACTATCTGACTCTTCATAATAAACACTGTTAGGTAGGGGTGGACGGTATAAACGGTATACGGTATAAACGGTATGAATTTGCTCTACGGTATGGATTTTGACTATACCGTCTAAACCGGTAGTGCAGCTCTAAAATACCAATGACGTCATGTAACCACAGCGCGACTATTTCACTCGCATTTGCCCCTAAAAATAGATAGAATTAGTCATAGATAATAGATATGTGCGAACTGGAAAAAGTTATTTAGGAGGCTTCGCGCAGTGGGCGTGCCAGCCCCTACCGCACGCATGTAAACACGGATCTAGTAGTCTAGTGGGACGGGACACGGGAGCTCAGCTGTCGGCGGCGTCTCCCTGAGCTAACGTTAGCTTAGCTACCGTTACAAAATGACCCAGTCAACTATTCACTTTTAGTTTAATACATGATGAGGCATTGTCTAACCGAACGGTATCAACAAACGCTCCACAAAGTCTAGTAGAGAGAGACGTGTGTGTGCTACCTGTTAGCCGTTAGCTCACGTTAACGCGAGTTAGTTCACCGTTCAAAACGAAATGTCCCATTGAACTAAATAATTCACTGAGGCGTTGTATTAACGTTATATATCCGGCTTAGCCGGATAGCTCCTGATATCAATGTCTTATAACACTGATTCGATGCGTATTCGAGCTGAGGGCTTGCTAACGTTATTCCAATATAATAGGGTCCAGGTGCAGCGCCGGAGAATCCTGGCCGTAGCTCTGCTCGAGGCTACTGAGTATAGGTCCAGGTGCAGCTCCGGGGAAACCTGGCCGTAGCTGGAGGCTACTAGAGTACACACAGACAGTGGAGCTTGTTGCGTGGTGGCGATGTCTCGCAGATAATACAAGTACAAGTCTAATTATATAATATATATATTTTATAAAAAAATAATTATATAAAAATAAAAAATAAAAAATTATCAAAAACGATGATACCGTGATATATACCGTTACCGTCTATGCTTCAAATTATACCGTGATATAAATTTTAGACCATACCGTCCACCCCTACTGTTAGGACTGTCTGACTCTTCATAATAAACACTGTTATGACTATCTGACTCTTAATAATAAACACTGTTAGGACTATCTGACTCTTAATAATAAACACTGTTAGGACTGTCTCACTCTTATTAATAAACACTGTTAGGACTATCTGACTCTTAATAATAAACACTGTTAGGACTATCTGACTCTTATTAATAAACACTGTTAGGACTGTCTGACTCTTATTAATAAACACTGTTAGGACTATCTGACTCTTAATAATAAACACTGTTAGGACTGTCTGACTCTTAATAATAAACACTGTTAGGACTGTCTGACTCTTAATAATAAACACTGTTAGGACTATCTGACTCTTAATAATAAACACTGTTAGGACTGTCTGACTCTTAATAATAAACACTGTTAGGACTGTCTGACTCTTAATAATAAACACTGTTAGGACTATCTGACTCTTCATAATAAACACTGTTAGGACTGTCTGACTCTTAATAATAAACACTGTTAGGACTGTCTGACTCTTAATAATAAACACTGTTAGGACTATCTGACTCTTAATAATAAACACTGTTATGACTATCTGACTCTTAATAATAAACACTGTTAGTACTATCTGACTCTTAATAATAAACACTGTTAGGACTATCTGACTCTTCATAATAAACACTGTTAGGACTGTCTGACTCTTAATAATAAACACTGTTAGGACTGTCTGACTCTTAATAATAAACACTGTTATGACTATCTGACTCTTAATAATAAACACTGTTAGTACTATCTGACTCTTAATAATAAACACTGTTAGGACTATCTGACTCTTAATAATAAACACTGTTAGGACTATCTGACTCTTCATAATAAACACTGTTAGGACTATCTGACTCTTAATAATAAACACTGTTAGGACTATCTGACTCTTATTAATAAACACTGTTAGGACTATCTGACTCTTAATAATAAACACTGTTAGGACTGTCTGACTCTTAATAATAAACACTGTTAGGACTGTCTGACTCTTAATAATAAACACTGTTAGGACTGTCTGACTCTTCATAATAAACACTGTTAGGACTGTCTGACTCTTCATAATAAACACTGTTAGGACTATCTGACTCTTTATAATAAACACTGTTAGGACTATCTGACTCTTAATAATAAACACTGTTAGGACTATCTGACTCTTAATAATAAACACTGTTAGGACTATCTGACTCTTAATAATAAACACTGTTAGGACTATCTGACTCTTATTAATAAACACTGTTAGGACTATCTGACTCTTAATAATAAACACTGTTAGGACTATCTGACTCTTAATAATAAACACTGTTAGGACTGTCTCACTCTTATTAATAAACACTGTTAGGACTATCTGACTCTTAATAATAAACACTGTTAGGACTATCTAACTCTTATTAATAAACACTGTTAGGACTGTCTGACTCTTAATAATAAACACTGTTAGGACTATCTGACTCTTCATAATAAACACTGTTAGGACTATCTGACTCTTAATAATAAACACTGTTAGGACTATCTGACTCTTAATAATAAACACTGTTAGGACTATCTGACTCTTCATAATAAACACTGTTAGGACTATCTGACTCTTAATAATAAACACTGTTAGGACTATCTGACTCTTATTAATAAACACTGTTAGGACTATCTGACTCTTAATAATAAACACTGTTAGGACTGTCTGACTCTTAATAATAAACACTGTCAGGACTATCTGACTCTTAATAATAAACACTGTTAGGACTATCTGACTCTTAATAATAAACACTGTTAGGACTATCTGACTCTTCATAATAAACACTGTTATGACACCTGTTAAGCTGTAAGCAGTGGTGCGTTCCTCATATCAACACTGGTTGCAGGCACGCTAATGGCGCCACATGCACGCGCGCTCCCGCGCATGCGCATAAATGTTCCCTCGCATAAGGACAGACTAAAGACAGTGCCTAATTGCCTCTACGAATGGAATGTAACACCTGACGACCGGCGCTATTGATATGCAAAGTAGCCAGGTGGGTATACTGCGAGTTGGCGCATCAGTCGAGTGCAGCGCATTCCTGTGTGCACGCGCGTGCACATCCGTGCATGTGCGTGCACGCGCTTCTGCTCACAACTTTGGTTGCACGGCGTGCCGTCCCATGAGCAACGCATCACTGGCTGTAGGTTCCCCAGATCTGGGGACCCTGCTGTTTTTATAATAGATCGATCAATACAGACCTTATTAGATCCCTGCGTGGGGTATCATTGGAAAACCACACTCATTTTGGCTACAACCCTGTCCAAAGGTTTTCGAGATCCGCAATCGATTGATGGAGCTAGAGCCTGTCACCCTTAAATACAATTATTCTTCTATCATTCTTATGTGTTGTAATCGTCTCTATTCAGTGGCAATACCAACAGCTATTTCTGACCAGGCCATGCAGCTGTTGGTAGGAAGCACAGACAGAGAAGGCAGGATTTGGCCTACTAAAATAAACTAGCTACAGTATTCACAAATATATGCTATAAGAATCAATCTATTGTTCCATTTATCCATTGTAAGAATGTATAGACAACCATCTACAAATATGTATACTATTACAAAATGTGCTGTTTACTGTATTAAAGCAGGCCATGGTCATAATTATAGAAATGCACTAATTCGACCCACAGTCTGTCCTTCACAAATGAACCACCTGTGACAAAGCTAAAATAGCGAGGTTCTCGGTTTACAGTCTGTCTCCTTGTTTAGACGTGTTGCATGGAGTATAAATTGGCAAGGGAGGGAGCTAAATACTGATTCTGTGTCCACTCCACAGCTGTGATGATTCTCCATTTGAACGACCACATCAAACAAGAGGTGGACGCGGGCAAATACTGCGGCATGGTCATGCTGGACCTACAAAAGGCCTTCGACACTGTCAATCACTCCATTCTGATTGACAAGCTAAAAGCAATTGGTTTTGATAGTCTATCAGTGAGCTGGATGCAATCCTACCTTGAGGGGAGGGAACAGATGGTGGAGGTAAATGGTACCCTATCCCCCCCCCCCTCACAGTGAGCTGTGGTGTTCCACAAGGAAGCATACTAGGACCGCTACTGTTCCTAATTTATGTAAATGACATGTCGTCAGCTTGTGACTGCAACTTGTTCCTGTTTGCGGACAACTCAGCCCTGCTGGTCTCTGATAAGAACAAGTTACAGGTTGAAAAAACCCTCAGCTCGGAACTAGGCAAAATCTGCATATGGCTCGCTGATAACAAACTATCATTACACATGGGCAAAACAGAGTCCATTCTCTTCGGTTCAAATAACAAACTCAGCAAGACCGACGGCTTCTCAGTTACAGTGGGTGACAATATTGTCACAAGGAAAGATGAAATTACCTACCTGGGTTCCATCCTAGAGGCTAATCTCTCCTGTGACAAAATGGCATCCAATGTAATAAAAAAAGTCAACCAACAAACTCGATTCTTGTACCGGATCGCCTCTCTGGTAAACAAGAATACCCTGAAGACTCTGGCAGGAGCACTCATTCAAGGGTACTACGACTATGCTTGCACCTCATGGTACCAAAGCACCTCAAAGGCGCTAAAAACAAAATTACAAACATCTCAAAACAAACTGGTCAGACTACTGCTTGACCTTACTACTAGAACCCACCTCACCCCTGCCCACTTTGACAACCTAGGATGGCTTAGAGTAGACGACAGAGTACAGCAACTTGCAATGGGCCTGGTCTACAAGATACACTACACGACCAAGGTACCCATGTACATGTCAAAATACTTCCCAAAGGTCAGTGAATACCACGATCACAACACCAGAGGGAGCTCCACAAATCATGTTAAACCCAGATTCGGCTCAAACAAGGGACTAAACACGTTTCGCAATTATGCCACATCAATGTGGAACGCCCTACCCAAAACTGTAAAGGAATGTGAATCACTACCCACTTTCAAAACCACTCTCAAGGGACACCTACGGGAGACTGCAATTCGAAACTGGCCCCTGTAAATGTCCTAACCCAACCCCCTCCAATGTACAGTAATTTACCTAGTATGGTTGTCAATATTCCAATGTACAATTGTGCTTGTTTGTACAGTGTGTGTGTCCCCCCCAATGTACAGTTTTGCTTGTTTATACAGTGTTTCTCCCCCCCCCCCCCCCCCCCAACCACCTCTAATGTAAATTACCCAGTATGGTTGTCAATATCCCAATGTACCCAACCCCCCCCACACAACCCCACCCAACCTCCTCCAATGTACAGTTTCTACGTCAAATGTATATACTCCCTTTTCTTGACTCTTTTTGTATCACAAACAGTACTGTATTTGCAAATCTGGTATGTCATAAATGTATAGATGTAGCAGTACTGTCTATCTGTATGTCATGTGTGTCATATATGTCCTGATGAATTGAAAATGGGGGACCCTGATGTAAACAAGACGAAAGTCTTTCTCTGGTCTGCATCCCCCTTAACAATTGTGTGTATTGAGCTGTACTGTATTGTACCCATTCTGCAATCTGTTAATAAAGTTTTCAATCAATCAATCAATTCAATCAATCAATCATGTGTATTCTCTGTAATATTGTTTTATTCACTCTGTAATAAATCTTTGAACCTAAAACCTTCTCCTTACCGTCTCTCCAAGGTCAAATTAACTGAACCCGACAAGCCCGGGGGTGGTAATCTGACTCTGCCATGTACTTTGGCGCACGCCTCACATAACGCCATGTAACTCGAGAACCGCTGAACAGATTTGTTCGCCTGAAATGGCAATCGACAGGCAACAAATAGGCCTTTAATTATAGATATATATTTAAAAGAAATGCACACCTAGGGAGGCTAGGTGGCGCAGTGGGCAATGCGCTCGCCACCAACGCAGGAGACGCTGGGTTCGAGCCCAGCTCTCTGCCTTTGCTACCAGCTTGGCTGGTCGTTCATACTAATACAATTGGCAGTATTCGGGGGTGGGAAGCTGATGGGTGGGGATCGGACGTTGTGGACAGCGACTCCTACAGGTCGGTTGGTGCGCCTGCGCAGTAGAATCAGGAAGCGACGGGGGCGGCGTGTCCCTCCCACGCAGACCCTCGCCGCTGAGAGATCGCGCTGTGCAGGTGAAAAGATGCGACGGCTGCCCCCTCGAGTACCGGAGGGGACACGTGATGCAAGGCTTCGTCCACAATGCAGCCGGCTTGTGGGAGGCATGGCCTAACAGCGTTCGAGACAGGGGAGGGTAGAATTGGATGATACGAAATTGGGGACGGGAGAAAAATAGAAAAATGGGGAGAAAAAGTAGATAAAAAAAATAAAAAATAAATGCACACCTGAGCCGCTAGAGGTCGGCAAAGTGGCGCGGCACGATTCGTCCTCAAGAGAGCCCTTGGATGTTAAGAGGTTTTAATGTTGTGTTTCTTTTTCAAATGTAGCCAAGAGTAAAGACCTTAACCCTATCAAAACAGCAGTCAAAGTGTATATTTTTCATTTTTACCGATGTTTTTAAGATTGACCGAAAATAAGAATTTATCCGAAAAAATGCTAATTATATCTCTTTTATCGTAAAACCGTGAGGAAATGACTAAATCCAGATTTGGAAAGAGGAGCTTTTTCCCTATCCACAGATATTATGATTTGGCCATAATAAGGTCAAGTGTAACGTTCGGGGTTCTGGTCTTAGGAACCCCACTGTCATTCTGGAGTTATTTCCCCTGGTGGTTGGTATCTGCACTCGCTGTTGGTCACGCCCCATTCCTGATGTGTCACTCCCTGTTCTGTCACCACTGGTCGCTGTCACTGTGCTGTCATTCACCTGTCACTTATTGACGCCTTGGAATGTTTGGGGTTGACTATATATTCATTGTTGTTTCTCTCTGTCCCTGTCGAGGCTTCAGACCATGTATCGTGTGGAAGGAGCTGGAGATATTACTGACCTTCTCGCTCTTGTTTATTCTCCTGTATCTACCTCGCTCTCAAGTTGACGCCCGGCGTCTTTCCCTGGATTCCCTGTGCTCTGTGTTCTTACATTAAAAAGGCACCACTAAGAAAGAGCAATCATTCTCCGACTCGTATTATTTCCTCCTCTACTGGACTCACAATTGCTTACCTGCACTGCAACCGTAACAGTCAAGGTCAAGTTCAAGGTCAAATGGAATTTCTGAAAATAGGGCTACAGCTTAAAGGAAAACTCCAACATTTTGGGAAATTTGCTTATTTGCCATCTTCCTTGGAGTTAGACAAGAAGATACTGTGCATGCATTAGGCTTAGGGAACAGCCGCTCCGTTAGCGTAGCTTAGCTTCATCACTGGAAGTGGGTCAGACTTGTACCCTGACGTTCCCTACAGTGCCCTACAGTCACGAAATTTACACTCCAAATACAACTCCAAAACGTTCCTGTAAACATGTTGTGACCTTGTGTGTATTTACCACGTGGAGAAATAAAAAATAATTGAATCCGACAATAACGTTTTCTAAGCAAATATACTCGGAACTATTTTTTCCCGAACCACTCCTCTCTGGGCGCAGTGAGTGATTTCAACGTGACGCCGTGTTTGTTTACATTCTCATTCATTCAAAGGATCCGAACCGATTGAAGTTTATGGATACCATGACTTAAAATCCTCTTACCTTGACGATTAAAAGCCTCCCCAATTTAGAAAACAGTATTCCCATGGCTGGTCTTGATATCCTGCACGCTAACGGAGCTAACCAGCAACCGGGCACTCAAGCATATAACGAGGGTAGTAACTTCCGCTCGGGGAGTTCCAAAATAAAAGAGCGAGGTCTATAGCAGCGGAAATACATTTATTTTGTACATGATCTAACGTTAACACGAACCTAAACTAACGTTATTTTGTACATGATCAAACGTTAACACGAATTTGTGTTAACGTTAGATCATGTACAAAATAAACGAATTTCCGCTGCTATAGACCTCGCTCTTTTATTTTGGAACTCCCCGACCGGAAGTTAGCCTACATCTGCTTTATTGTCCGCCCGGTTCTGTGTTTGTTGGTTAGCTCCATTAGCTAGCAGTATATCAAGACCAGCCATGGGAATACTGTTTTCTAAATTGGGGAGGCTTTTAATCGTCAAGGTAAGAGGATTTTAAGTCACGGTATCCATAAACTTCAATAGGTTCGGATCCTTTGAATGAATGAGAATGTAAACAAACACGGCGTCACGTTGAAATCACTCACTGCGCCCAGAGAGGAGTGGTTCGGGAAAAAAAAATTCCGAGTATATTTGCTTAGAAAACGTAATTGTCGAATTCAATTATTTTTTATTTCTCCACGTGGTAAATACACACAAGGTCACAACATGTTTACAGGAACATTTTGGAGTTGTATTTGGAGTGTATTTCGTGACTGTAGGGCACTGTAGGGAACGTCAGGGTACAAGTCTGACCAACTTCCAGTGATGAAGCTAAGCTACGCTAACGGAGCGGCTGTTCCCTAAGCTAAATGCATGCACAGAGAAGAAAAGGGTATGTATCTTCTTGTCTAACTCCAAGGAAGATGGCAAATAAGCTAATTTCCCAAAATGTTGGAGTTTTCCATTAACAGGTTAAGATAGAGATTCAAGATTCAAGATTCAAGAGTTTTATTTGTCACGGCATACAAGTATACAATGAAATGCGGGTGGTCTTGCCCGCAACGATGTGCAATACAGTGGTACAACATATAATAGAATCCAATAAAAACAACATAGAGTTGAGATGGGTAACTGTTACGGTTGCGCTTTCGTGGCATGGTGATTGGAACCCAGTTGCAGATGAAACACGATCACGAAAGCTTGAATTGAGCAGGCAGGAGACGGCGTTGTGATAATAATAAGGTTTACTCAAAAGATAGAAACAAAAGAAACACGACAGACACACAGGTAACATCAAACAATGACCCAGCAAGTGTATGCTGGGCCCACAACACCTAAATACAAACACTAATTAGAGACAGAGGGTAATTGCTAACAAGACACAGGTGTGGTAGACATAACTAACAGAAGACAGAACACACAGGGGAATAACAATAGTGAATGTACAAACAGAGACATACAAGACTAAAACACATTTACAAAACACAGACAGTAGGGACACAAGTCTAACACAGTGGAAATAATACAGACAACAAAGACAATGAATAAACAAAACATAAGTGGAGGCATATAATGTTCAATAGGTGAGTGAGCTGATCCCAGATCTGCCACATCTGGATCAGCCCACCAGGTGGGGTATTGTTATTGAAGGGGGTTCTGAAGGGGCGTTGTGAAGGTCCAACAGGACCGGGGGAAGCGTTACAGGTAACCTAGTCCAGAATCACCCCATAAGGTCACTGAAAGTGCTCGTCTCTCTCATCCTCTGACTCCTCGAGTTCGAAGTCAGGTTCTGGATCATCCTGCAGTTTTTGGTTGCTGCATGTCTGTAACTTGCACATACCTGTGCATGCCAGTCCATTTTATAACATTTACATTTAGTAATTTAGCTGAACGCTTTTATCCAAAGCGACTTACAAGTTCTGTACGACAAGTCATCAGGAAGGGCACAAATCTATCAGCTGAGAAACAATGTTCATCAAAGTGTTGAGTGCTACAGTGTAATAATAAGCATGTGTTGAGTGCTACAGTGTAATAATAAGCATGTGTTGAGTGCTACAGTGTAACTATAAATCAAATCCAAAAAAATGTATCCTCTTTTTTCTCCTTATTTTTCTCCCATCCCAATTTCACTGTTTCCAATTCTCCCCTCCCCTGTCTTGAACGTTGCTCGCATATGCCCCCCACAGGTCGGTCGTAGGGAGGATAGAAGCCTTGCATCACGTGTCCCCTCCGGTACACGAGGAGGCAGCCTGTCACATCTTTTCACCTGCCAGCGCGGACTCTCATTGGCGAGGTGTAACGTGTGGGAGGCTCACACTACCCCCGCTATTTCCTGTCTCTGCTGTGCAGGCGTCCCCCAACCGACCTGTAGGAGTCGCTGTCCACAACGTTCAGATTACCACCCATCGACTTCCACCCGCTGACTCTGCCAATTGAGCCAGTATGACGGCCGGCCCAAGCCGGAGGCAATGCCGACAGCAGGAGTTGAACCCGGTGTCTCTTGCATTGGTGACGAGCGCAATGTCCGCTGCACCACTCAGCCGCCCATTAAATCTAATTTATTTGTAAGGCCCGACAACACACGT
Source organism: Notolepis coatsorum (assembly GCF_963971535.1). Classification (NCBI taxonomy): domain Eukaryota; kingdom Metazoa; phylum Chordata; class Actinopteri; order Aulopiformes; family Paralepididae; genus Notolepis; species Notolepis coatsorum. The sequence goes on from NC_140182.1 coordinate 7,254,672, forward strand.
TAATGTCCCCATGGGCCGGACACGTCTTCTTTAAACAAGTCAAGAAGAAACATCACACTAAATCAAGAACAAAACAAAAACACCATAAAGCCTATTTAAATAAATGAATGCAACACTCCCAGACATACCCCACGCCATAAGGAAAAACTCACCAAAACCTAGCAATAGGAAAAAATTCACCACAGGCAATGTGGAGGAGAGAAACCTTAGAAGGACTGTTCAAGGGGGGGATCTCCCTTCTTAGATGTCGGTGATAGTAGTGTTGCAATAAAACAGGCGAACAGTTGGTAAGCATGCACTCATATGTCATATATCATACTCATCTGTTAAATAAAGTTCATTCATTCATTACACTACTGTATGTACACAATCATACGTGTAAAACAGAGTAGATTTTCAAGTGATGACAGACTGTCACAGACTGATTGAATGACAGGTGAAACAACTAATTGTATTCACCTCCGGTCTCCCGCCCTTCCCACGCGCCACGAACCACTGAGCTACTGTGATACAGTGCTTGCGCAGTCAGTCGATTTTAGCTAGTAGTCAGACTTTGCTAGCACAGAATATCTCACTTGCAGAAAAGAAAAATATCAGATTTATTTTCGAAACGTCCCGCCGGTCCCAGTGACAGTCCCAATAAATCTGATAAACGTCAGAGAGAGACAGAGACGACAGGTTCAGCCTCAGCATCAGGTATTGAAGATTTAACTGAGTCTGTTCCCCTATACCCCCCCTCGGGCGCCAGGGGCTTCCACTGAGGGGTGATGCAAATGGGGATGGGGTGTTATGGCAGCTCATGAGAGTCTGATCCCGAGTTGAAGAATTGGCTCCAAAAGAGAGACAACTGGATGTCCAACAACATCCAAAACGAAATCTTACAGCTGTTTGCCCATGATATTCAGCGACAAATTAGAGGCAAAGCATCCAAAAGCCCATTCTTTGGCTTGAGCGCTGACGGAACCACTGATGTCACTCACTGGAAAAGAACAATTCTCGTGTAATATACAGTTCGCCGATGACAACTTGGAAGCTCAGAACTTCTTTTGGGGTTTTTACAATTATTATAGGAGGTCAAAAATATATATATATTTTAAACGGAAATGTATGGTTGAAACATGCAAACGTTCAAACGCACACACACTAATAAGCATTGGAGGCTTTTAACCAGGGCCGGACTGGGGAAATCATTCAGGCCAGGAAATATAGCCCCAGTCAGGCCACTTCTTAAGCAGGGGGTCTGGGGGTCCCCCACCAGGAATTCTTTTGTTACAAAGACTTCATTTCCTGCATTCTGGTGCAGGAATTTTTTTTATTTGTACCCTTTAAATGCCAGTGTTTGTGATGGCATCACAAATTATTGTTAAAAAACAGGCTAGCATATGTATGATTAGCAACAACACAGATTTTTATGGATTTTCAGTTTTTTGTAATTGATAAATACAATATTTTATTCAACTTCAGCCCTGATCATAACACCACATATTCATTTTATAATTCTAACCCTTTAAATGCCAGTGTGTGTGATGGCATATATTTGCAATATATCAAATGCAAAGTACATTTTTCTGGGGGGGATTATTACAGGCTAGCATGTGTCAATGATTAGCAGTTTTTCGTAAGGATCCCGCCTCCACCAATCACATGCGGCTCCCTTTGTGTGTGTGTGAGAGCAAGAGAGAGAGAGAGATAGTTCTCCAACTTGTGTGAGTTGCAGTGATCTCCTGGTTGTTCCCCACCTAGGTTATCTAACTATTGCGCTGGTGCAACTAGAAACACTGGCCTGGCCTGCTTCTAAGTTCAGTGGCCTGACCGAAAAAATAATAATAATAATAATAATTGACTTTTTTTTTTATCATCTGGCGACCCCCCAGCACCCCCTACCGATTTAAAGTTCCAACGTGGCTGAGACAGTCTCTATGATATCGACCTCTCATGATCACATGGTATCCAGTTTGTGTCATCTCCATCCATGTTTCTAATCATAGGCCAAGACAGTGGCGGCCGCCACTGGGGGGCGCTAGGGCGCCGCCCCCCCTCAGGCCCTGCCCTGGTTATATGAGAACAAGAACAATTATTTTTTAGTTTTTTGTTTTATAGCCCTATAAATAATATAAACATGTTTAAAATGAATAATATTTACTCATTTTAAGTATGTTTGTGTTTCCAATGCACAATATAACGTTACTATATAAAATAAAAAATACTCGTTCTCAGGAACAGGAAGTGACTCACTTTTTTTTTTTTTTTTTTTTTTTTCGGCCCGGGCTAGACGCGATAGCGCTCTGAGTGCGCGTCACTGTTCGATCGCTGTATCCGTCACAGCCAATCAGTGCGTAACGCGTTGTGCGTTGAAATATGACTATTATGTTGGAATCCGGGCGCGATTTGAAGCGGTCTAGGCAGCAGCGTCTAGAATTTCTGTAGCCGCATTTCGCGGAGACGATCTTTGATTGGCCGAATCCACTTTCTAATGTTCCAATTCTAGCTTATTTGGGAGAGAGTTGTGTTGTTGTGACTGACTGAGATGCAGCTATTTAGAGCGTGACTGCAAGTTTTTTCGACGGTTAAGCTTAGGCACTCTTTCAAAGTTGGTTAAGGTTAGAGTTTGTCTTAGAGCATGGCGATAGAACGCCAGGTAGTTTGCAGTCTGTTCGACGCGGAAATGGACAAACTGTCTTGTTGTGGTGCTAACAGCTAACAAGCTATATGGCGGATGCAGTCTGGTGGACAGTGGACAGTGTTCTGGATATACATCATCAACAGCGGATTATACACTTTATCAAGCCCACCACGTTTCAATTAAACAAAGTGAGTTGGAGGGACATGCACAATGGAAAATGCCATGGAGTGGATTATACTTTATCAAGCCCTGCTGCCTGCTCTGCTGTCAATTTAACAACAACAAGCTGGTGAGTCGCGATCTTTTTCTCTCTCTCTCTCTCTCTCTCTCTCTCGCTCTCTCTCTCTCTCTCTCTCTCCCTCTCTCTCTCGCTCTCTCTCTCTCGCTCTCTCTCCCTCTCTCTCTCCCTCTCTCTCTCCCTCTCTCTCTCCCTCTCTCTCTCCCTCGCTCTCTCTCTCTCTCTCTCTCTCTCTCTCTCTCTCTCGCTCTCTCTCCCTCTCTCTCTCCCTCTCTCTCTCCCTCTCTCTCTCCCTCGCTCTCGCTCTCTCTCTCTCTCTCTCTCACTCTCTGATTGTGTAGGGCATATTGGCTGCATTTGACTGACTGTGCTCATATATTGATTGATGACAATGGTGATAGTTGTACTGTAACTGTACCTACTTAAATATCCGTATGCTTTTGGTTTCACCGACGCTCTCTGACGCACACAGTAGTGTGTGGTTTCGCGATGCGTGCGCACGCGCGTGTTTGTGCAGTGTGGCATTGTGCCTTGGTACATGTACATTTTTGGTATGATCGACCCACCAAGAGAAAAACCCACCAGCCGCCACTGGGCCAAGACTAAGCATCAGGCTCCACAACTGTGGGCACGGACTGTAGTTCAGAGTTAGCCAAAAACTACGGGCGTATTTATTTTCACAAAAACAGAAATATGCAACAAAACAGTTACTCCATTGGAGGGGAATGTCTTCTAGTCAAGTTGGGCTCTGCTGCACTGCCCTCAGAAGGGTTGACTCTGCGGCTCTGCGGCTCTGCAGCGTTGCAGCTTTAGGTTATCCCAACTTGCGGGGGAAAGGAAACGGAGAATCTCATTAGTCCCAGAACGCAGAAAATACAGGGCAGAGTCCAGTATCCAAACAAAATCTACACTTCTTCAGTGTTGTAGGAAACACACAAAAAACGGAACCAAGGCGGAGAGTCCAGGACAGAACGAGGATTGCAGTTCATGGAAAAATAGGCCTCCAAATGAACTCACCCAAAGCAAAGTCGGAGTGGGTAACGAGGCACGGGTCCACGGAGGCCGAGAGAGAAACACAGCAGCAACTTCCAAGGGGCGCACTGGAGAAACAACGAGAGGGAACAGCAGTAGAGCTGGTGGTGACAAAACGACCCGACCCAGAATGTTCAGCAAACCGGGTATAAGAGTGCTCCCGCCGAGCTGATTGGAAACTCCTCTCAGGTGCGTGATGGTAATTGGCACTGAGAAGCGTGCTGTACTGGGCCAGCCCTCACAGTTTAATCATCTTCCCTTTATTAATTTGCTTAGATCTTTTGTACACGTGATCTCAAGAAGGTGCTGAACGAGCTCAGTGGCAGTTTTTCATGTCTGGTAATTGTTAGCATGGTGTTAAAAGAAAAATCATAATTTATATTCTCCTTTGTTTCATCACAATTTACTCAAGCCTAGTAACGGAGGCAATATATATGACACTGGGAATACATTCCCTGAGATCCATAGATGTCCCTAGATACCAAGAACATGCAAATGGACCTTGTAGAAGTGGAGCAATCTTCCATTTACTTAGGTATGTATTTTTAGGCGGATTTTCCGAAAATAGGGCTAGGGCATAACAGGTTAAAACAGGTGTGTTTTTTTTAGGTGGGTTTTGAAGAGATTGATGGTGTCGGAGACTCGGATGGAGGGGGAGAGGGAGTTCAGCTACGGAGAAAGCTCGGTCTCCCAGTGTGGAATGCCTGGTGCGGGGGATGGTGAGGAGGTCAGAGTCAGAGATCAGATATTTTATTTGCCATGTATGGTGGACGAATCCACATTGGAATACAGGTGCAGAGCAAACACACATGTGTCTACAACTAATCCAATACAGGAGCAGAGTAAAAACAGTACAGAACAAAGAAACAAAAACACAGACAGTATAAAAGGACAAATGCTAAGGTTAAGATCAACATCCCCTAAAGTGCATATCATAGTAAAGTGCATAATGCATAGAGGCACAATTTACATATAATAATAATAATAATAATAATAATAATAATAATAATAATAATAATAATAATAATAATAATAATAATAATAATAATAATAATAATAATAATAATAATAATAATAATAATAATAATAATAATAATAATATATATTATTAATAATAATAATAATAATAATAATAATAATAATAATAATAATAATAATAATAATAATAATAATAATAATAATAATAATAATAATAATAATAATAATAATAATAAACTTTATTTGTATAGCACCTTTCATACAGACTTGCAGCTCAAAGTGCTTCACAACAGAAAACAAGACGGGCATAAAATGAGCACATAAAGTGCAGACATATAAAATCACAGTTTTTCACATTAGGATCTAACATCCCAACAGGCCACCTTGTTTATGGTTTGATTCAGTTTTAAATAGACAATAATAAAAAGAGTAAGATAAAATAGACAGAGTAAAATAGTGCAGTGCAATAAAATAGGTAGAATAGAATAGATCAAATATATATTTTTTACAGTGCAATAAAATAGTTCTGGATTACTGTTCAACAGTTCAAAGTCGTCTTTACCTTCTCTGTTTGGTATCCACAGTTTAAAACTTGACAGTCTTCACTCCTGTTTTATACCCACGTTGTGATCTCTTGTTTTGAGTTGTTATTCGTAATGGCTAATGAATTCAGAATATAGTTGGTAACGGCCTCATTCCGGTGCATTAACCGGTTTAACTGAAGGCAATTCCCCCAAAACATGGTTTGGAAATAGTGAATTCAGCAGAACATAACTGGGCTGATAAAAGGAGTAGGGAAAAGATAATGATGTTGTTAGAAAGTGTTGTGTCGTCTTTCCAACAGTGCAGAGAACTCTAAACATGTTTGGCTGTGTCAGTGTGACTGAAAATATAGAGCAACCCACATATTTCTTAGAACCAAAAGATAAGAACCAAAGCCACTGCCAGCCACATTCTCAACACCAGGGCATCCTCTGTGAGCATTTGTGGTAAAGAAAAGAAACCTACTAAAAGTTAAAGTAAAAGTGCATATAATCAAAGTGCGTGATGCACAGACACACAGAAACGCCACTTCCACAACCTGACTAATAATAACACACCAAAATAAAATAGGATAATATACAAATCTAGCCTTTGGAGTTATTCAGGCTGTGCATAGCATTGGGGAAGAAACTCTTAGTAAACCGAGAGGAGCGGAGGCCTCGTGTGTCTGTGTCTCTCTCTCTCTCTCTCTCTCTCTCTCTGTTTGTCTCTGTCTGTCTGCCTGTGTCTTTCTCTGTTTGTCTCTGTCAGCCTTTCTACCTGTCTCTGTCTGTCTGTCTCTCTCTGTTTGTCTCTGTCTATCTCTGTCTCTGTCTGTCTGTCTGTCTGTCTGTCTGTCTGTCTGTCTGTCTCACATTCTTCAATTTAGTTTCAGGTAAGTATGACAAGATTTCAGGTAATTGGGTAAGTATAGGGTATTTTCGTATTATGTTTCAGGCATTCTATTGTCTTAACACTGCGATCATCAGCTGCTGGACTACTAGAGGCTCCCAGAAACAGTCAAAAGAGGATCGGTAATGCAGCCTTTATCAACTATGCCCCAAAACTGTGGAACAAACTACCCCAAAACATCAGGGAAGCCAACTCGCTAGACATCTTCAAAAGACAGCTTAAAACCTATCTCTTTGCTCAGGCATTTCAATGACTTACCTGCACTATTCTTACCCTGCCTACTTTTCTATGCTAATTTTATCTTATTTTACACTGCCTATCAAATTCATGTGTCGGTTATGTGTAACCTTGCTATTAAAATTTTTTACTGTTGTTGTATGTCCGTTCTATTTAATAATTTTTAGACTATTTTTAAACTTAATCATTTTAAACTACTTTATTATTTGTATTACTGAATAGAGAGCCTATTAGGATGCTAGATCCTAATGTGAAACACTGTGATTTACCATACCTTGCTATGCTCACCCATGCCTGTATTTTTTACTGTTGTGAAGCACTTTGAACTGCAACCTCTGTATGAAAAGTACAAATAAAGTTAAAGTTATTATTAATAACTGTAATTAATTGCCTCAGCTCTGTACGCCCTGTATTGCCACCGGATGTTGCCGAAATCTTGGAACTGGTCTACTGCTTTATCCTCTGTCAGCATCATCTTTTTTTTGACCGTCACAAGAGAAATTTTTTCATCTTTATTGACTTCAGTATAGATCACAGAGTGAGACCAAAATGATCTGTTGTCACAGGCCTAACCAAAGGAACAGCAGTGAATTGGCACTCTCCACAAACACCATAGGCACAATCCTTCACATCGGGAGCGCAGATGATGGTATCTGCCATCTTCTCTACACCTCTAGTGGACAGAAGCCCACGACTGAAAAGGCTAGTAGACATCAACGGCAGGTTCTCGTGCGTCTTGCACTGACATGTTTCCCTGTCAGCTTCAGTTGGTGCTACAACCCAAAATGGCCAAAATGCCTCGCAGACATCTCAGCTGGTATGTTGACATTGACAGTCAGGTACTGCGCCTGATTGAAGAGCCTCGAGCACTAAACAAAAGGTTGGTGCAATTAGATTATAGCAACATGGAGATACGTTGAATCTGGAGTGACAGAGACAGACAGAGACAGAGACAGGCAGAGAGATACATTTTTTTTTAAAGATTTATTTTTTGGCGTTTTATCGCTTTATTGCTACTGGGCAGTCCAGTAGAGAGAGACAGAGGAGGAATGGGAGACGGAGTGGGGGGAAGACATTCGGCAAATAACGACGGGTTCGGGAGTCGAACCCGGGTCGGCCGTGTCGCGGCTGAGCGCGCTATGTGGTTCGCCACTGGGGCGCCCCAGAGAGATTAATTTGATGAAAACCTTAAATGGATTGATACTTACCTAAAATGTAGACAAGTATTGCAATTAATTACAGTTTTTAAGACAATAGAATGCCTGAAACATAATACAAAGTATCCTATTTAAGAATGTGAGACAGACAGATAGAGAGAGACAGAGACAGAGAATTATTATAATGCAAATCGTATAGACCTTTTCAACTTGACAATATAAACATTCTAAATGGCCCCATTTGTGTTTCCTGTCGCAATGTTTGATAATACAGTATCTGACAGGAAGTAAACATAGGACAAAGCTGTTCCCCTAGCAGTGGAATTCGAATGAAAAGGTATAGACAACACTTTATAATAATGATCAATTACTGTGTAATGTATATTTACACAAGAGGGTGATCAATTGAAAAATTATCACCGGTGTGAAGCGGCAGGACAGAGGTATGAAGCCAAATAATGCTTTATAACCAATTTATTAAAAACATTTATAATAACGTGTTACATTGTATACATATTGGTAAAATACAGTTTACATGACAATTGGATATGTATCAGCATTTATATGTATTTCCTTACATTTTGTAATAGATTTTCCACCCTGTTAGGTGCATGTTCCACCCTGTTTATATAAGATAAGAAAAGATAAGAATAAACTTTATTGTCCCGAGGGGAAAATTTACTTGGAACATCAGTGCAGCAAGAACCGTGAATGAAATGTACTGTAAATACAGTCAGTTTTTATTTTTGAGACAGGTCCGCCATTTCGAATCGGATTGTTGGATGGTTGCTAAACGTTCACAGAAGGTAGACAAAACTAACTGCGCTCCAATCTATGCCAATAACGTTCAGTTGACAACAAACCAAATTGCGACGCAAATTCAAAATGGCGGATATTCGCAAAATTATTAACACATTCCATGAACTAAAATCTCACTAATAACACTTTAACCTATTGGTAAACAAACGTATTGTTGAAAATATACACTATGACTGCTGCTTTGACAGGATTAGGGTCTTTACTCTTGGCTACGTTTGAAAAAAGAAACGCAACATTATGTCATACAGTCTGGAGAGATTGATTTATGACGTGATGTCATCTGCGGTCCGCCGGCAGGCTAATCGCTTTAGCTCGGGCTAAAGCGATTACAACAAGATATACTTGGACAAGAAAGAAAGAGGTGACAGCCCACTGTTAGGTGGCACCTCAAAGGAATAGACCTCTAGTGTTGTTTAGGAGAGCGATGGATGTAGGAAGGAAGGAGAGCTTGTAGCGGTTGCTCTTGTATCTACTTGCTCTGAACCGTGTGGATTCCTAGGTATTTGTACGATGCAACCTGCAGTCGTCAATTACCACAGGGTCATGTACTCTCACTTCTCTGGAATCGTTGTATAATGAGTTATATCCTGAGGATGGAAAAGTCACCAATAGTCAGGAATGACCCACATACGGGGACGCACACTGATATAACAACAGAACAAAAACGCTTATGATGGAACGCACGGCGAGCACAACAACAGAAATTGACTCAGAAAGAAATTTTAAACAAGCTATGAAGAAATGGCTTAGTCACTCAGTATAATGATATATGCAGGTGTGCTGTAGACTTTGTGTTTGTTTGTGTTATTGCATTTTTTTATTCATATTTACATATTTATAATGCTTGAACATCTTATTTGTATGTCTTATTTGTGCATACTCGTCATCTTGTCTTCCCCCCCCTTTGAGGACCACAATGGAAATAAACCGTAAGGTTTTATTGTGTTTTAATCCTCGACGGTTTTAAATGATATGTGATGGCTGTACATGTTGTGTATCAGTATTGTATGTGATTTTAGATTGTCCAATAAATTCAATCAATCAATCAACAGGAATCGATTTGCGACTGATCTCAAAAGGAGATTAGATTCCAGTGTATTGTTATTATACAGCACAAGTACAACACACCATCCAACAAGAGTGGATAAATTAATGCTTCAGAAATAAATATGCGCGGAGAAAGGCTTAGTGAGCCTCAGCGCGCGAGCGCACACAGAAACACGCACATACTGTATACGTTAAAAATTTATCGTTCCAGCCAAATAGGCTTCTATTATTCTAATGACTTGTTTTATTTGGTATCATAGTAATAAGTCCTACTGTAGAACATGACATATTAGCATGACATCTGATTTATTAACACATTCCCTGCCACGCTTATATCCATCAATGTTTGATCACTGCCACCAGTCTAAGCCTATGGAGATGTTTACCTTCTTTGCAGGGCTATAACTTTTTTAACTGTATTGCTAAATTGACATTACTATGGCCCATTCAACATCGATTATCTATTGTTCAGGATGTAGGAAAGTTTAACTTTTTCATTCACAGGTTCATACGAAAATACCGTCTAGAATATAAATATGTTTTTATCGTTTTCTGCAGTAATTCCTAGAAGGTGAGATATAGGCATAAACGCATATATAGATTATCAAATGCCGTTTGTTGGCGTTACACGCTATATAAAAAATTTCAACTGTACAAGATCCTAAACGTTATGACTGCGCAGGTGAATGGGGGGGGGGGGGTCGTTTATAATTCCGTGATCGTCGGTAAATGCTTTATGTAGTATGGGTGATATATTGATCGGAGCAGTTTGCATGGATAATAATAAACAAACGTCAGTTTTACGTCAGTGTCCTCTTACCGTTGGCCGGTGAGACTGGAGCAAAAAGATCCCACTTATTTGACGGCGATCGAGTCGATCCATTTCCGGTTTGTATAATAATAATAACAGCCCAAATCATGTCGATTATTGAGTTATGGCAGCGATCCATATACACGGTGTGTGTCTTGAGTCCCGCAACAATATGCGAGTGCCGGACGCATTTCCAAGACCCACCGAGATCGACTCGGCCATTTCCAGTTTGGCAACTCGCCGATCATCCACCAGGGGGCAGTATTGAAGCGTTGCAGAGTTGTGCATGCTCCCACTGCATCAGCCCAGGCTCCGTGAGGGAATTATGAATAACATGGCGAAAAAATTAAATATGATCTCAATAACGTCGTACGCCGTGGATTGGCAGAATTCGCATGAACTTGAAACACGTCGTACAACGTGAATGGCGCAGGATGTGTTAATGTCGATACTGAACAATTAGCTCTTGACAAGTGTAAACAATTAGTCAGTTGCAGACCCTAATGTCGGAGCCTTTAGCTCAACTGGTTAGTGCCTGTGGAATGTGGATCCTATGGTCCCAGGTTCAAATCTCTGGGTTACAAAAGTTTTTATTTTTTTTATTTATGCATTTCTTTATCCACTCCGGTTGTATGGTGTATTGTACTTGTGCTGTATAATAATGACAATACATTTGAATCGGATCTCATCTTGAGATCGCTACCTGTCGAGTACACGGTGCGCAGATGCAACGCCGAACCTTTGAAGCTGTTTTGCACGCGGCACATTTTGCCACCGTGGCTGTGTTGTGTTTACCTCCGCCTGAGTAAAGCCCCCCCCCCCCCCGTTGATGACGGAGGGCGGTGGAACGTTGGTTCCGCTGCTAAAAATTAGGTGTAAACGTGGGCTGGTTCGCCCAGAAAGCACCAAGGTCCAGAGGGGGGCCGGAGCTTGAACCGGAGCCCTGCCGGTGTGGAGGTGAAAGAGTAATACAGCCAGCAGGCTCTGGGAAATGCCCCTGGGGGGGGGGGGGCTCTGTTGGGGGAAGGGGTGAGCTCAATACTGACCTGCATGGTAAGCCTTCCGTCTCTCGAGGCTCGTGGCGATGCTTCTGCTTGGCGTTGGGGGGGGTTGGGATCAGTAACGACCGCGGATAAGACACACAGTATGTTATTGGTTTGTGGAGCAACAGCCATGTCGTGTAGTGAGTCTGTAATATGAATCATCTCTCCTCCTCCACAGTCTTTTATAGGAGGGTTCCAGCCCCAAACACACACACACACACACTAAGACACACACTAAGACACACACACACACACACACACACACACACACACACACACACACACACACACACACACACATTGACACACACACTAAGACACACACACACACTAAGACACACACACACACATTAACACACACACTAAGACACACACACACACTAAGACACACACACATTAACACACACTAAGACACATTAACACAAACCCTGACACGCACACTAACACAAACACTGACACATTAACACACTAACATACATTAACACAAACCCTGACACACACACTAACACAAACCCTGACACACACACTAACACAAACACTGACACACACACTACGACACATTAACACACACATTAACACTAACACACACATTAACACACACACTGACACTCATTAACACACACACTAACACAAACCCTGACACACACACTAACACAAACACTGACACACACTAACACAAACACTGACACACACTAACACAAACACTGACACACACACATCAACACAATAACATACATTAACACAAACCCTGACACACACACACACACACACTAACACAAACACTGACACACACACTAACACAAACACTGACACATTAACACACTAACATACATTAACACAAACCCTGACACACACACACACTAACACAAACACTGACACATTAACACACTAACACACATTAACACAAACCCTGACACACACACACTAACACAAACACTGACACATTAACACACTAACATACACTAACACAAACCCTGACACACACACTAACACACACACTAACACAAACACTGACACATTAACACACTAACATACATTAACACAAACCCTGACACAAACACTGACACATTAACACACTAAGTAAGGGATAATGTATAGCTACGAGGTCATTGTCGCACAATAATTATAACAATTATTTTGCGACAATGATCGAGTATAGCTATACATTATCCCGCTTATTACATGGCTAACTTACTAACAATATACCTAATTCATTTTACATCGACTCGCAACAGTAACACTGGTTCTGGCTCCGCTGAGTGCTCGTCGCTCCGCCCCCCAGCAGCTTCCCCGGCAGCCGGCAGTTTGCACTG
>NC_140182.1:7272403-7284903 GCF_963971535.1 Notolepis coatsorum
CTGATTCTACGTCTTATTTCTTACTGATGTAAAGCACTTTGAACTGCAATCCCCTGTATGAAAGGTGCTACACAAATAAAGTTATTATTATTATTATGATGGCTTCATTCCGACAGCCATCAGACTCTACACTGCATCACTGAGCAGAGGGTGACAGTTACCATCTTCCTGGACTTTTACTTTTGAAACAACACTGTGCAATATTACACCTACTGTAGACTACTGTAGACTTCTGTATATCTTTACTGTATATTTTTTTACTGTATATTTATTCTATTCTTATTATTAGGCCATTTGTTTTGTTGCGTTATTCTTATTCGCGACTTGGTTCTGTCTAAATGTTTAAGTGTGAGCGATTTGTAGTGTCCAATTTCCCTGGGGATAATTAAAGTATTTCTATTCTATTCTATTATTGTCTCTCCCTCTGTGTACAGTATGGTCCCCGACAGGCCCCCCCCCCCTCTGTGCTGCAGCCTATACCTGGGGCCTTTACGGTGGGTTTACGGTGACCTCACGGTCCCTTCCCCCTGGAGGTCCGCCTCGCGCTTCAGGAACTGTCACAGGCAGGAGCTCTTTTTACTCCTCAGACTCGAGGGAACTCTGCTTTTTCCACGTTGCGTTGTCAGAACTGGTTTGCACGGTTGGCGATGATGATACACAACTAGTACACGCTAAACACTAGAGCGCTGGTACGTAACGCGCTTATGTATATACTGCACCCGTGTGAACTGTATACTTACTTACTCACAGTATGTATTTAGATTCTAGTGTTTATTGTAACCATATTTATTGTAATGTATAATATAACTGATATATATATTGCATACAGACCCTCATCTGCACCTTTGATGACACTGCCTATACTTGCTCATTATGCGTATATCCAGAGTTCATCACATTGTTTACACAGCCTTTTCTTTTTTTTATCCACTTTTTCTCCCATTTTCTATCCCAATTTCGTATCATCCAATTCAACCCTCCCCTGTCACGGACGCTGTTTCTTGCCTCCCACAAGCCGGCTGCAATGTGGACTAAGTCATACATAGCACAAGTCCCCTCCGGTACTTGAGGTAACAGCAGTCGCATCTTTTCACCTGCGCAGCTCGATCTCTCAGTGGCGAGGAGTAACGCGTGGGAGGCTCACGCTGCCCCCGACACTTCCTGATTCTACTGCGCAGGCGCACCAACCGACCTGTAGGAGTCGCTGTCCACAACGCCCGATCCCCACCCATCAGTTTCCCACCCCCTAATACGGCCAATGTGTATTAGTATGAACGACCAGCTAAACTGAAAGCAATGTGGAGCGCTGGGCTCGACAGGCGAGCCCAGCGTCTCCGTCATTCGTGGCAAGCGCCTTGCCCACTACGCCACGTAGCCGCCCTTTACACGGCCTATTTTTACTCTTCTACTGTTCTATACTTTTATTGCCTGTATTATGTCTTCTACTATTATCCTTCCCATACCTGAATGTCCCCAAGGGGATCCATAAAGGAATATCTTATCTTATCATAACATAAATCAGGTTGTTTCTACTTGAAATAAAATGATGATGATGATGCGTTGATTCATTTCATACATTGTTTTACATCAGGTTAGATTCCTGTTCTCACCCCACGCATGTCATCTGACTGTGTCAGAAAAAAGGAACCATTAACCCTTTCACCACCACACGACAGAAGGTTAACCCTTTCACTACCACACTACAGACGGTTAACCACCGCTCATCTGCCAGGCTCGAGGTGGAGAGAGCATAATATACGTCTTCATTAGCATAGTGCAGAAGTAGCATTTCTACAGGAATCAGTAGGTAAAGAGAGGTGAGAGAGAGAGAGAGAGAGAGAGAGAGAGAGAGAGAGAGAGAGAGAGAGAGAGAGAGAGAACTGTCAGAGGCTTTAGAGAGGTGTGGTTCTTTCCGCTGAAGCGCTCAAGCTGTGCTCCAATCAGAGTTCGCTCAGTGAACATGTGTTTACACACTGCCCCCTTGTGACGCTTTGCACAAACTGCAACTCCTCCATCCACACATACAGTATACTGTACACACACACGTATGTGCCCTGCTGAATACATGGAGGAGGGAAGTAATTGATCTGATTGATGCGCGGCCAAAGGGGATCATTGCGGGCAAGACCCCCCCCGCATTTCACTGTATACTTGTATGCCGTGACAAATAAAACTCTTGACTTGACTTGATCTGTGAATAAAACCTGGTAATGTTTTATTTTATTTTTATTTAACCTTTATTTACCCAGGCAAGCAATTAAGAACAAATTCTTATATACAAAAGCAGCCTGATCAAAAAGCAAAGGCCGGCTTTTGACTGTGGGAGGCTGTAACCAAAACACGGTGATGTACATGCATCAAGTAGATAAAATACAAAATTACAGTAGCAATAGTACACAAGGACAACAATAAATAAGGGAGCGAGAAGGAAAGAGAGAGAGGGAAAAAGAGAAAGGGAGAGTGAGAACCAGAGGGAGAGAGAGAGAGAAGAAAGGAGGAGAAGGAGGGAGGGAGGTAGGTGAGGGGGCCTATAGGGGGAGGAGAGAAGAGTCTGAGGGCTATGCGTGCGATTGGGAGGCAGTCAGCAGGTTATGATTTGTTGCAGATTTTGTTTAAAAGCAGTGAGTCTAAGGGTGTTTTGTAAAGGTGTTCCGGTCAGATGCAGCAGCAAATCGTAAGGCGTTGCGTCCGGAAACTGGCCCCTGTAAATGTCCGAACACAACCCCCTCCAATGTACAGTAAATTACCAAGTATGGTCTTGTCAATAATCCAATGTACAGTGTTGTTTGGACAGTTGTACAGTGTCCCCCACCCACCCCTCCTAACCCAACCCCCCCCCCCCCCCCCACTCCTACCCAACATATATATGTTACGATGAATTGAAAATGGGGGACCCTGATGTAAACAAGACGAAAGTCTTTCTCTGGTCTGCATCCCCTTAACAATTGTATGTATTGAGCTGTACTGTACTGTACCCATTCTGCAATCTGTTAATAAAGTTTTCATTCATTCATTCATTCAATCGTTCAGGCTTTGGGGACGGTGAGTTTGATGTTGAAGTTGCTGCGGACCTTAGGTTGTAGTTAGAAGTGGAGACGTGCCGACGGGAGGAGAGGTAGAGAGGTGTTTTACCAAGTATGGTTTTGTGTAGGTGACTTGAAGCCAGTGAAGAAGGTCACAGTGGTGAGTGGTGGTGAAGGGTGCACTAGTGGCAAAACAGATGGCGGAATGATGGAGTATGTCTGAGGGCACACTGGGATGCCATTCTATAGATCAATATAATCAACTATAGGGAGGATGGTCATCTTGACAAGAGTGTGTTTGGCCAAGTGGGTGAAAGAAGCACACACACACACACACACACACACACACGGCCGCACGCGAAACCTCATCCACTTTAATTAAAAACATCACAACAAGTATTCTGTCTCTCTATACAGTATGTACATCTCTGGAGTCCTATGTGTGGACAGAGCAACACAATACATTACAATACAATACAATACAGTATGTACAACACAACCAGCCCGCGGACACGGAGGGGGCCGAGCTCCTTCTGGAGAGGCTGGAGGGGGGAACCGTTCCCTATGTTCCTTAACGTTACCTAACGTTCTCTCTGGAGAGGCTGGAGGGGGAAACGTGCCCTAATGTTCCTTAACGTTCTCTCTGGAGAGGCTGGAGGGGGGAAACGTTCCCTAATGTTCCTTAACGTTCCCTCTGGAGAGGCTGGAGGGGGGAAACGTTCCCTAACGTTCCTTAACGTTCCCATATGTTCCCTAATGTTCCTTAACGTTCCCTAACATTCCCTAATGTTCCCTAACGTTCCTTAACGTTCCCATATGTTCCCTAATGTTCCTTAACGTTCCCTAATGTTCCCTAACGTTCCCTAATGTTCCCTAACGTTCCCTAATGTTCCTTAACGTTCCTTAACGTGCCCATATGTTCCCTAATGTTCCTTAACGTTCCCTAATGTTCCCTAACGTTCCCTAATGTTCCTTAACATTCCTTAACGTTCCCATATGTTCCCTAATGTTCCTTAATGTTCCCTAATGTTCCTTAACGTTCCCTCTGGAGAGGCTGGAGGGGGGAAACGTGCCCTAATGTTCCTTAACGTTCCCTAATGTTCCTTAACGTTCTCTCTGGAGAGGCTGGAGGGGGGAAACGTTCCCTAACGTTCCTTAACGTTCCCTAATGTTCCTTAACGTTCCCTAATGTTCCTTAACGTTCTCTCTGGAGAGGCTGGAGGGGGGAAACGTGCCCTAATGTTCCTTAACGTTCCCTAATGTTCCCTAACGTTCCCTCTGGAGAGGCTGGAGGGGTGAAACGTTCCCTAACGTTCCTTAACGTTCCCTAATATTCCTTAACGTTCTCTCTGGAGAGGCTGGAGGGGGGAAACGTTCCCTAATGTTCCTTAACGTTCCCTAATGTTCCCTAATGTTCCCTAATGTTCCCTAACGTTCTCTCTGGAGAGGCTGGAGGGGGGAAACGTTCCCTAATGTTCCTTAACGTTCCCTAATGTTCCCTAACGTTCCCTAATGTTCCCTAACGTTCCTTAATGTTCCCTAACGTTCCCTAATGTTCCTTAACGTTCTCTCTGGAGAGGCTGGAGGGGGGAAACGTTCCCTAATGTTCCTTAACGTTCTCTCTGGAGAGGCTGGAGGGGGGAAACGTTCCCTAATGTTCCCTAATGTTCCTTAACGTTCTCTCTGGAGAGGCTGGAGGGGGGAAACGTTCCCTAACGTTCCCTAATGTTCCCTAACGTTCCCTAACGTTCCCTAATGTTCCCTAATGTTCCCTAACGTTCCCTAATGTTCCCTAACGTTCCTTAATGTTCCCTAATGTTCCCTAATGTTCCTTAATGTTCCCTAATGTTCCCTAACGTTCCCTAACATTCCCTAACGTTCCCTAATGTTCCCTAACGTTCCCTAATGTTCCCTAACGTTCCCTAACGTTCCTTAACGTTCCCTAATGTTCCCTAATGTTCCCTAACGTTCCCTAACGTTCCCTAATGTTCCTTAACGTTCCCTAATGTTCCCTAACGTGCCCTAATGTTCCTTAACGTTCTCTCTGGAGAGGCTGGAGGGGGGAAACGTTCCCTAATGTTCCTTAACGTTCTCTCTGGAGAGGCTGGAGGGGGGAAACGTTCCCTAATGTTCCTTAACGTTCTCTCTGGAGAGGCTGGAGGGGGGAAACGTTCCCTAATGTTCCTTAACGTTCCCTAATGTTCCTTAACGTTCTCTCTGGAGAGGCTGGAGGGGGGAAACGTGCCCTAATGTTCCTTAACGTTCCCTAATGTTCCCTAATGTTCCCTAACGTTCCCTCTGGAGAGGCTGGAGGGGGGAAACGTTCCCTAATGTTCCTTAACGTTCCCTAATGTTCCTTAACGTTCTCTCTGGAGAGGCTGGAGGGGGAAACGTTCCCTAATGTTCCCTAACGTTCCCTAATGTTCCCTAATGTTCCTTAACGTTCCCTAATGTTCCCTAATGTTCCCTAACGTTCCCTCTGGAGAGGCTGGAGGGGGGAAACGTTCCCTAATGTTCCTTAACGTTCCCTAATGTTCCCTAACGTTCCCTAATGTTCCTTAACGTTCCTTAACGTTCCCATATGTTCCCTAATGTTCCTTAATGTTCCCTAATGTTCCCTAACGTTCCCTCTGGAGAGGCTGGAGGGGGGAAACGTTCCCTAATGTTCCTTAACGTTCCCTAATGTTCCCTCTGGAGAGGCTGGAGGGGGGAAACGTTCCCTAATGTTCCTTAACGTTCCTTAACGTTCCCTCTGGAGAGGCTGGAGGGGTGAAACGTTCCCTAACGTTCCTTAACGTTCCCTCTGGAGAGGCTGGAGGGGGGAAACGTTCCCTAATGTTCCTTAACGTTCTCTCTGGAGAGGCTGGAGGGGGGAAACGTTCCCTAATGTTCCTTAACGTTCTCTCTGGAGAGGCTGGAGGGGGGAAACGTGCCCTAATGTTCCTTAACGTTCCCTAATGTTCCCTAACGTTCCCTCTGGAGAGGCTGGAGGGGTGAAACGTTCCCTAACGTTCCTTAACGTTCCCTAATGTTCCTTAACGTTCTCTCTGGAGAGGCTGGAGGGGGGAAACGTTCCCTAATGTTCCTTAACGTTCCCTAATGTTCCCTAACGTTCCCTAATGTTCCCTAACGTTCCCTCTGGAGAGGCTGGAGGGGGGAAACGTGCCCTAATGTTCCTTAACGTTCCCTAATGTTCCCTAACGTTCCCTAATGTTCCCTAACGTTCCTTAATGTTCCCTAACGTTCCCTAATGTTCCTTAACGTTCTCTCTGGAGAGGCTGGAGGGGGGAAACGTTCCCTAATGTTCCTTAACGTTCTCTCTGGAGAGGCTGGAGGGGGGAAACGTTCCCTAATGTTCCTTAACGTTCTCTCTGGAGAGGCTGGAGGGGGGAAACGTTCCCTAATGTTCCTTAACGTTCTCTCTGGAGAGGCTGGAGGGGGGAAACGTTCCCTAATGTTCCTTAACGTTCTCTCTGGAGAGGCTGGAGGGGGGAAACGTTCCCTAATGTTCCCTAATGTTCCTTAACGTTCTCTCTGGAGAGGCTGGAGGGGGAAACGTGCCCTAATGTTCCTTAACGTTCTCTCTGGAGAGGCTGGAGGGGGGAAACGTTCCCTAATGTTCCTTAACGTTCCCATATGTTCCCTAACGTTCTCTCTGGAGAGGCTGGAGGGGGAAACGTTCCCTAACGTTCCCTAATGTTCCCTAACGTTCCCTAATGTTCCCTAACGTTCCTTAACGTTCCCATATGTTCCCTAATGTTCCTTAATGTTCCCTAATGTTCCCTAACGTTCCTTAACATTCTCTCTGGAGAGGCTGGAGGGGGGAAACGTTCCCTAATGTTCCTTAACGTTCCCTAATGTTCCTTAACGTTCTCTCTGGAGAGGCTGGAGGGGGGAAACGTTCCCTAATGTTCCTTAACGTTCCCTAATGTTCCCTAACGTTCCCTAATGTTCCCTAACGTTCCTTAATGTTCCCTAACGTTCCCTAATGTTCCTTAACGTTCTCTCTGGAGAGGCTGGAGGGGGGAAACGTTCCCTAATGTTCCTTAACGTTCTCTCTGGAGAGGCTGGAGGGGGGAAACGTTCCCTAATGTTCCTTAACGTTCTCTCTGGAGAGGCTGGAGGGGGGAAACGTTCCCTAATGTTCCTTAACGTTCTCTCTGGAGAGGCTGGAGGGGGGAAACGTTCCCTAATGTTCCTTAACGTTCTCTCTGGAGAGGCTGGAGGGGGGAAACGTTCCCTAATGTTCCCTAATGTTCCTTAACGTTCTCTCTGGAGAGGCTGGAGGGGGAAACGTGCCCTAATGTTCCTTAACGTTCTCTCTGGAGAGGCTGGAGGGGGGAAACGTTCCCTAATGTTCCTTAACGTTCCCATATGTTCCCTAACGTTCTCTCTGGAGAGGCTGGAGGGGGAAACGTTCCCTAACGTTCCCTAATGTTCCCTAACGTTCCCTAATGTTCCCTAACGTTCCTTAACGTTCCCATATGTTCCCTAATGTTCCTTAATGTTCCCTAATGTTCCCTAACGTTCCTTAACGTTCTCTCTGGAGAGGCTGGAGGGGGGAAACGTTCCCTAATGTTCCTTAACGTTCCCTAATGTTCCTTAACGTTCTCTCTGGAGAGGCTGGAGGGGGGAAACGTTCCCTAATGTTCCTTAACGTTCCCTAATGTTCCTTAACGTTCCCTCTGGAGAGGCTGGAGGGGGGAAACGTTCCCTAATGTTCCTTAACGTTCCCTAATGTTCCTTAACGTTCTCTCTGGAGAGGCTGGAGGGGGGAAACGTGCCCTAATGTTCCTTAACGTTCCCTAATGTTCCTTAACGTTCTCTCTGGAGAGGCTGGAGGGGGGAAACGTGCCCTAATGTTCCCTAACGTTCCCTAATGTTCCTTAACGTTCCTTAACGTTCCCATATGTTCCCTAATGTTCCTTAATGTTCCCTAATGTTCCTTAACGTTCTCTCTGGAGAGGCTGGAGGGGGGAAACGTGCCCTAATGTTCCTTAATGTTCCATAATGTTCCCTAACGTTCCCTCTGGAGAGGCTGGAGGGGTGAAACGTTCCCTATTGTTCCTTAACGTTCCCTAATGTTCCTTAACGTTCTCTCTGGAGAGGCTGGAGGGGTGAAACGTTCCCTAATGTTCCTTAACGTTCCCTAATGTTCCTTAACGTTCTCTCTGGAGAGGCTGGAGGGGGGAAACGTGCCCTAATGTTCCTTAACGTTCCCTAATGTTCCCTAACGTTCCCTAACGTTCCCTCTGGAGAGGCTGGAGGGGGGAAACGTTCCCTAATGTTCCTTAACGTTCCCTAATGTTCCTTAACGTTCTCTCTGGAGAGGCTGGAGGGGTGAAACGTTCCCTAATGTTCCTTAACGTTCTCTCTGGAGAGGCTGGAGGGGGGAAACGTTCCCTAATGTTCCTTAACGTTCCCTAATGTTCCTTAACGTTCTCTCTGGAGAGGCTGGAGGGGGGAAACGTTCCCTAACGTTCCCTAATGTTCCCTAACGTTCCCTAATGTTCCCTAACGTTCCCTAACGTTCCCTAACGTTCCCTAATGTTCCCTAATGTTCCCTAACGTTCCCTAATGTTCCCTAACGTTCCCTAATGTTCCCTAATGTTCCCTAACGTTCCCTAACGTTCCCTAATGTTCCCTAATGTTCCCTCTGGAGAGGCTTGAGGCCTTTCACCTGCTGGGAGGAGGGGGGGGGGTCGTACTGGCTACATCTACTGTGGCTCCGCCCCCTTCACCTGCTGGGAGGAGGGGGGGGGGGGGGGGTCGTACTGGCTACATCTACTGTGGCTCCGCCCCCTTCACCTGCTGGGAGGAGGGGGAGGGGGGGGGGGGGGGTCGTACTGGCTACATCTACTGTGGCTCCGCCCCCTTCACCTGCTGGGAGGGGGGGGGGTCGTACTGGCTACATCTACTGTGGCTCCGCCCCCTTCACCTGCTGGGAGGAGGGGGGGGGGGTCGTACTGGCTACATTTACTGTGGCTCCGCCCCCTTCACCTGCTGGGAGGAGGGGGGGGGGGGGGGTCGTACTGGCTACATCTACTGTGGCTCCGCCCCCTTCACCTGCTGGGAGGAGGGGGGGGGGGGGGGGGGGTCGTACTGGCTACATCTACTGTGGCTCCGCCCCCTTCACCTGCTGGGAGGAGGGGGGGGGGGTCGTACTGGCTACATTTACTGTGGCTCCGCCCCCTTCACCTGCTGGGAGAGGGGGGGGGGGGGTCGTACTGGCTACATCTACTGTGGCTCCGCCCCCTTCACCTGCTGGGAGGGGGGGGGGGGGTCGTACTGGCTACATCTACTGTGGCTCCACCCCCGTCACCTGCTGGGAGAGGGGGGGGGGGGGTCGTACTGGCTACATCTACTGTGGCTCCGCCCCCGTCACCTGCTGGGAGAGGGGGGGGGGGGGTCGTACTGGCTACATCTACTGTGGCTCCGCCCCCTTCACCTGCTGGGGGGGGGGGGGGGGGGTCGTACTGGCTACATCTACTGTGGCTCCGCCCCCTTCACCTGCTGGGAGGGGGGGGGGGGGGGGGGGTCGTACTGGCTACATCTACTGTGGCTCCGCCCCCTTCACCTGCTGGGAGGGGGGGGGGGGTCGTACTGGCTACATCTACTGTGGCTCCGCCCCCTTCACCTGCTGGGAGGAGTCGTACCCTCTACATCTACTGTGGCTCCGCCCCCTTCACCTGCTGGGAGGAGTCGTACCCTCTACGTCTACTGTGGCTCCACCCCCTTTAGATGGGAGTGTCCTCCGACTGACTCTGAAGCTGAAAGTTCTCTTGCTGCGTTTAGAGGTATGATCTCTCCCACCACTGTGTGTCGACTTGTAACTGTCTCCGCTGATTTTCTATTGTTTATTCTTGTTTATTGTGTCTATATATGTATGACATTGTTTAATAAACTTGTTTACCTCCGCCGTCGGTGTGTGAATGATGTGTGAGTGAGTGGGTAAAATGTGAGTAACAAATTCTAAAGCGCTTTTTGGATAAAAGCACTATATAAAAAAAAAAGCAGCCCATATATCGTACTAAGTCGTGTCTGGAAGGAAGTAAACACTGTTTTTTTCTCTTGTGGCTATCGACAGGTCTATACCGGCTAATACTTGATACTCGATTCTTGGATTTTGGATAACGGATTGTTGCACGGTTGATAACTTGCTTTTTAACCATTATTAAGTCTACTTTTATTGTCTTTTATACATATTCTTATGTCTGCAATTTGTGCATTGTATTTTATTCTGTCAATCTGTGTGCTGATTTGTGTTCATTTTATACTATATAGATTATACTATATAGATAGTTATTAATATTGTTATATTGTAGAAATGTGTGCATTGAAATGTCTGTAAAAAGTCTTGACGACGTTGAAAATGAGGGTGACCTCGATTGTCTTTTCGTCGAGTATAAATAAAGGTCGATGATGACCCCAACCTGGACTGTGACCTCTGACCTCTGACCACCGCATGTGGACCTGTGACCGTCTCAGCTGATCTCTCGTTGTTTATTCTTATTCATCCTGCCTATACATGTATGAAACCGCTGATAAACCTTTGTCTTGTGATCTCGGCATCGCCGTGAAAGAGGGTAAACCTCGGCGTCGCACACGGGGTTGAAATAAAAGGTTGGAAATGAAAGGAAAACTCCAACGTTTCGGGGGAAATTCGCTTACCGTCTTCTCCAGAGAGAGAGACAAGAAGATGGATACCAGTTTCCTCTCTGTGTGCGTTCAGTAGAAAGCTATCTGGCTGCACACGTTAGCCTATAGCTTAGCACAATGAATAGAAGCGGGCAGTGCCGGTTAGCCTTCGGGAGAGAGGTGTTAGTTTGGACAATGGCTAGGCTACCCGGTCATGTCCACTAAGCTAGGCTAGGCTACCCGGTCATGTCCGCTTCCATGCATTGTGCTAAGCTAGGCTAACGTGTGCAGCCAGATAGCTTTCTACTGAACGCACAGAGAGGAGACTGGTATCTATCTTCTTGTCTCTCTCTCTGGAGAAGACGGTAAGCTAATGTCCCAAAATGTTGGAGTTTTCCTTTAAATTAAACAAAAACACACACGTCGGGACGACAGTCCGACAGTCCGGGGGGGGGGGGCTTCTTCTCACTTCATGTGTCCCTCTATCCAGTCCCTGAAGTTGGCCACGTGCGTGTACACGGTGTAGAGGGCGGGGTCGCACTCGCCCTGGTCGTAGCCAAAGCTCACCAGTCCCATGAGCCTCCAGAGGCCCCCCCCCGCGCCCCTCCTCCGCCCGCCCCCGGGGGGCGCCGCCGCCGTTAGAGTCCGCGGCGGCGGCAGCGAGCCCGGGCAGGACGAGGACCCCCCCCCATGTCCGAGGGACAGATGTTGTTGGACGAGCCGTAGTAGTCGGCCTTCTGGCTGCCGCACAGCATGTTGTCGGTGACGCTGACGGGCGCCCCCTGGTGGGCGTACTGCCGCTCGCAGGGCACCACGTCCGCCAGGCGCACCACCCCGACCCGGGCCAGCTCCGACGCTCCCATGGCGGGGTCCGGCAGCGGCGACCAGCCCGTCACCAGGGCCCTCCCGGCTGTAGGGCGGTAGCCCCTGCTGCTCCTCCTCCTCCTCCTCCCCCCACCCCGCCGCCCCCCGCCGCCTGTAGGGGGCGTTCGGGAGGCAGAGGGGCAGCACCTGCTCGCCCACGCGCGCCTTGTCCAGTAGCTTGATGAGGGCCAGGTCGCTGTCCAGGATCAGGGGGTCGTAGTTGTGGTGGACGGCGATGGAGGCCACCTGGAGGAGGAGGAGAGAGACGCCATGAGATGAATGAATGAAAAGGTTTATTTAAAATGGACACCACAGCTACATTGGACCAGTCACAGTGGACAGACCAGATGTTTATAGCACGAGTGCTAGTTTTCAACACTAGTCCAAAACGAGATGTTACTTTAGATGATCCTCTTGGGGGGGAAATCTGGGCGTCGTAGCGGCATGGGGGAGGGGGGAGGGGAGGTACAGGTATGGGCGGGGTGATAGTAGAAAGACGTAAATAAAGAGAGAGGAGAGAGAGATAGAGAGGAAGAGAGAGAGAGAAAGAGAAATAGAGAGAGGGGAGAGAGAGGGGGAGAGAGAGGAAGAAGGAGGAAGAGAGAAAAAGAGGGGAAGAGAGAGAGAAAGAGAGAAAGAGAGGGAGAAAGGAAGAGAGGGAGAGAGGAAGAGAGGGGAACAGAGAGAGAAAGAGAGAGCGAGAGAGAGAGAGAGAGAGAGGAGAGAGAGAGAGAGAGAGAGAGAGAGAGAGGGAGATAGAGGAAGAGAGAGATAGAGGAAGATAGAGAAAGATGGAGAGAGAGGAAGAGAGAGAGGGGAAGAGAGAGCGAGAAGGAGAGAGTGGAAAATAGAGAGAGAGAGAGAGAGAGCCAGACTGTGAGGAACCAAATGTTGAATCTATTGTCGACTGCTTGTCAAGAGCCAATAATTTAGTAATGTCAATACTGAACGACTGCGCTTGTCAAGAGCCAATCA
>NC_140182.1:7287042-7309083 GCF_963971535.1 Notolepis coatsorum
GACACACAACCTCTGTTCAAACGGAGGACGCGCGCTCCTTACGGCTTTTGTTGGGACGTTTGTCTAGAGGAGGAAATAGCTTTCCAACACATTTCCTAATGAGAATAATGTGATGGCGCTCAATACGCCCGCGAGGTCCCCAGGGCGCTGGGTGGCGAGGGGGGGGGGGGGGGGGGGGGGGGCGTAGAGGGGGGGGGGGAGCATGATGCCATCCTCGCCCTGAATCTCAGGGGTCTTTTGGGCATCGGTGCCTCTCGTTGAATAGAGAAATCTATACATCGGAGGATTTGCAAAAGAGACTCTTGTGTGTCGCTTGGTATTTGCCTCTTACTATGAGCCAATGGGTTTCTTTTAAATGTGTTTTTTTTTTTTTTTATTATTTGTTTACAGCTCTTCAGTTGACAGTGACACTATTACAAGCGGCTTACGGAGGATGTAGAATGTGGAAAGAAGCGGTTGTGGCTCAGTAGCATCTAAGTGCCCTAAGTGTTTATTACAAGGGGGGGGGGGGGTCTATTGGGGAAGCATCATTGTGGTTGAATGATTCTATCAAATATATATATATATAATTATATTATCGTGTATTATACTGTATACTAGTGTTCCCTACGACAAACACGCGTCGCGTTTGGACCCAGTGACCCCCCCCCCCCCCTCCCCCCCCGCTGGTGGAGATCCGAGCTCAACCCAGAGACAAACATACACTTTATCATGAGTGGTGGTGTGACAGTCTTTGCGTGGTACTACTGTAAGAACTGACCTCTGGTCAGCTGTCCATCACTAATGCAGTCCTGTGTGGTGGTGCTGTAAGAACTGACCTCTAGTCAGCTGTCATCACTAATGCAGTCCTGCGTGGTGGTGCTGTAAGAACTGACCTCTCGTCAGTTGTCCATCACTAATGCAGTCCTGCGTGGTGGTACTGTAAGAACTGACCTTTCGTCAGTTGTCCATCACTAATGCAGTCCTGTGTGGTGGTGCTGTAAGAACTGACCTCTAGTCAGCTGTCCATCACTAATGCAGTCCTGTGTGGTGGTACTGTAAGAACTGACCTCTAGTCAGCTGTCCATCACTAATGCAGTCCTGTGGTGGTGGTACTGTAAGAACTGACCTCTAGTCAGCTGTCCATCACTAATGCGGTCCTGTGTGGTGGTGCTGTAAGAACTGACCTCTAGTCAGCTGTCCATCACTAACGCAGTCCTGTGTGGTGGTGCTGGTAAGAAACTGACCTCTAGTCAGCTGTCCATCACTAATGCAGTCCTGCGTGGTGGTGCTGTAAGAACTGACCTCTCGTCAGTTGTCCATCACTAACGCAGCCCCTACGACGCCGCACCATTACGGACGCTAAGTCCTCCATTAACCCCCCCCCCCCCCCCCCCCCTCGGCACACACCCACACTCCTTGGCAAAAGGGGCAACTTACCACGGCACTATACCGCTGGCACTGTGTGCCATTAGCAGGGATCACTGTGATCGTCGGGACCGGCCCGGTCCCACTGTGCGCCGGGTGGGCGGGCGGGGGGGCGGGGGGGGGGCTGAGGGCTGAGCCTCTGGGAGCAGCAGGCTCTCTCTCTCTCTCTCTCTCTCTCTCTCTCTCTCTCTCTCTCTCTCTCTCTCTCTCGCTCTCTCTCTCTGGGGGGATTACTGCCTGGCTCAGGGGGAACGTGGGAGCCGCCAGGGATTTACACCTTAAACTCAGAGAGTGACTCCTCCCTCCCTCCCTCCACTCCTCTGTGCTGAGTGTGGGAGCGTGTGTGTGTGTGTGTGTGTGTGTGTGTGTGTGTGTGTGTGTGTGTGTGTGTGTGTGTGTGTGTGTGTGTGTGTGTGTGTGTGTGTGTGTGTGTGTGTGTGTGTGTGTGTGTGTGTGTGTGTGTGTGTGTGTGTGTGTGTGTGTGTGTGTGTGTGTGTGTGTGTGTGTGTGTGTGTGTGTGTGTGGGACACACATGTGTGCATCTGTGTGTGTGTGTGTTCAAGCTTCTGTGCTGTGTGTGCAATTTTGTGTGTCTTTGTGTCTGTCTGTCTGTCTGTCTGTCTGTCTGTCTGTCTGTCTGTCTGTCTGTCTGTCTGTCTGTCTGTCTGTCTGTCTGTCTGTCTGTCTGTCTGTCTGTCTGTCTGTCTGTCTGTCTGTCTGTCTGTTTGTTTGTCTGTCTGTCTGTCTGTGTGACTGTCTGTCTGTCTGTCTGTCTGTCTGTCTGTCTGTCTGTCTGTCTGTCTGTCTGTCTGTCTGTCTGTCTGTCTGTCTGGTTGTCTGTCTCTGTCTGTCTGTCTGTCTGTCTGTGTGACTGTCTGTCTGTCTGTCTGTGTGACTGTCTGTCTGTCTGTCTGTGTGACTGTCTGTCTGTCTGTCTGTCTGTCTGTCTGACTGTCTGTGTGTCTGTCTGTCTGTCTGTCTGTCTGTCTGTCTGTCTGTCTGTCTGTCTGTCTGTCTGTCTGTCTGTCTGTCTGTCTGTCTGTCTGTCTGTCTGCCTATATGCGAGAGCGTGTGTGTGAGTGCGTGCGTGTGTGTGTGTGTGTGTGTGTGTGTGTGTGCGTGTGTCTGCGTGCGTGCGTGTGTGTATGTGTCTGTGTGTGTGTGTGTGTGCGTGTGCGTGTGTATGTGTGTGTGTGCGTGCGTGCGTGTGTGTCTCTCTTGGACGTCCCCGCTCACGTCTCAGGGACAGACGGGGCAACTCAGGTCTCGGTGTCGTCTGTGACTCGGCTGGTGGGATGTGACTCGCTGGTCCCACTGTGTGAGCTGGTCTCAGATCAGCACAGTGAGCTGCCTTGGTCTCTGTTCAGCACAGTGTAGCTGGTCTCAGGTCAGCCCCAGCCGGTGGTAAAGCAGCGGGACCGTCTGCATCCCCCTCTCTCTGACAGCAGCACTTTGTGATGGAGCAGCTGTGAGGCGGGTGTGTGTCGCTTTAAACCGCCTCCTCGCTCTCTGATACCAAAGGCTATGACAGGGATCTGACACCGGCCACTGTATATAGCAGCGCTTTACCTCAACTCAACCAGAAATGTAAGTAAGTCTATCTTTACAATATATATATATATATATATACTTATTTTCACTAAGATATATCTGACGTACTGCTCTCTCTGGATGGATCGTCACTGGACTTGTAATTCATTTAGATAACCGATGGAAGGTTTTTTTTAGTGGTGAATAATAATATACCTGTTGGTTTCCTATACGCTCTCGTTTTATATTTCTTAAACTAAAGTAACGACTCTTCTTCAGGGTTGTGTGGTGTTCTCTTGTAGAGTTATATATAGCCAGAGGGGGGGGGGGGAAAGAAAATCCGTCGCTTGTGTTTCTTTTTATGATTCTATTTGGCAAAAAAAAAAAAAAAAAAAACATCCCATCGATTCTCATCAGTGTGTCGGAGGGTCAGTGTGGTTTGCTCTGAGCCCCCCCCCCCCCCCCCGCCCCCACTCCCCCGGGTGACCGAGCGTGTTACCCTGAGGTGGCGCTGGGGTCGCCGTTTCCAGTAACGCCTTCATCCGTGTCCCGCAAAGCTCCTCCGCTGGTCCCACACAGCATCACCCCGCTTCTCGAGGTGATTCCCTCGACAGAGAGAGAGAGAGAGAGAGAGAGAGAGAGAGAGAGAGAGAGAGAGAGAGAGAGAGAGAGAGAGAGAGAGCGAGGAGGACAAGGACGGGACGTTGCTAGTGTGTGTGTGTAACCTCGTTCCCAGTTGTATCTCCTCCGTGAGATAAAGCCCGGTAAAGAACTAACGGCCGAAAGTGTCTGTGGGTTTAGAATCTCCGGTGTGTATGTACTTCCCCCGGGAAGCTGCCTCCGAACGGACAAAAACTTTTCCCCCGAATCCTGTCGGCAAACACGCTATAGAACGTCGTCCCGGTCGTGTAGTAAATTCTTCAGGCAAAGCTGTTGCAGTGGCTTAAAAAACGAGGAAATATTGTGCACTTCACACGTTTTTCTATAATTGTTTTGTCAGAACCGGAAAAAGCCTGTAGCCGGTACTTCCTGCACTTCCGTTTAGACACTTTAGGAGGCGTATCTTGTCCAGCCTAGTGTGTGTGTGTGTGTGTGTGTGTGTGTGTGTGTGTGTGTGTGTGTGTGTGTGTGTGTGTTCACGTGTGTGTTGATGCATCCATGCGCATGTGTGTGTGTGTGTGTGTGTGTGTGTGTGTGTACCTGTGTGGACTTCCAGGTGCGTGCGTATAGCACGTGGGAGAGAGAGAGACAGACCCTCATCTTGCACCTTTGTTTCTTTTTCTCGTATTTCTATACGCAGAGTTAATCACATAATCGTTTAACACTGTTTATTTTTTGGTCATTTTTTTTTAATTCAGATCAAATTTGATCGCCAATATTTTTTTTACGTCTTTCTACTATTACCCCGCCCGTACCTGTACCTCCCCCTCCCCCCTCCCCCGTGCCGCTATGACGCCCCCCAAGGGGATCAATAAAGGAATATCTTATCTGATCTCATCATAACGTCTGTCCCCGGTGCGTTTTCACACGAGGCAAGGTTCATTACCGTCTCCTAGGGCTGTCCCCGACTAAGGATTTGGATTAGTCGACTATTGGTAGACTTAAAAAAAAAAATAATAAAACGTATATATATATTTTTTAATCGTTTCATTTGGGCTGTGGGGGGTGCTTAATGTCTGAAGGAGTCGACTGAAGGCTTCTTGTCCTCTGCAAAAGCATGCAATTGGTCCACTGATGGATACATCTTGATAATTGTCTAGTCTAGTGTGTTCATTAGACGGGTGAAATCCTCTTTCAGTGCCTCTGTGCCTGTTTTCGTAGGCAGTTAGCCTCTGGTATGCGTGCCATTAGCGTTAGCCACGCTTCTAGGCCTCTTTTCTTTAAAAAAAAATGATAAAAAAATAAAATTATTTTTATTTTTTATTTTTTTATTATATTCGACTAAGAGGTTGGTCAGTCGACTACGGCCCCTTTCGACCGATTAGTCGACTAATCGATTAATAGGGGTCAGCCCTACCGTCTCCGCCGTCTCGCTGGTGAAAGTCTCGCCCTCTACCTGCTGACCCCCCCTCTCTACACACGACACCCCCCTCCTCCATCTGCAGGTTCTATACATAAACGCTCGTCCATCACCGCCTCGGCGCGGCGCGGCTTAATGCTCGGCGCGGCGTCGTTCACAGTTAATCACCGCCGGGCATAATAATAATTTCCTGCCCCCTTGTGACACGTCGTCGCGGCGTCGCCCCCTCTCCCTCTGCCTCGCCGCTAAAAATAATCAAAGACGGAGAGAAATGGGGGAAAGAATTCAATTAACAACATTCATCCGTCACACGGGGATGAGATTATGTGCTTATTAATATTCTCCTGTTTTTTTTCTTTCTTTCTTTCTTTCTTTCTTTCTTTCTTTCTTTCTTTCTTTCTTTCTTTCTTTCTTTCTTTCTTTCTTTCTTTCTTTCTTTCTTTCTTTCTTTCTTTCTTTCTTTCTTTCTTTCTTTCTTTCTTTCTTTTCTTTTTTTTCTCCTTCTCACAGCCTTTTCACTTTGTGGAGTTTTTCCTATAATGTATCCGACTCCCTCCGAAATGCGTCTGGGTGGATGAGCACCTGGGTGGGGATGAGCTGGGTGGATGAGCACCTGGGTGGATGAACTGGGTGGATGAGCACCTGGGTGGATGAACTGGGTGGATGAACTGGGTGGATGAGCTGGGTGGATGAACTGGGTGGATGAACTGGGTGGATGAGCTGGGTGGGTGAACTGGGTGGGTGAACTGGGTGGATGAGCTGGGTGGATGAACTGGGTGGATGAGCTGGGTGGATGAGCTGGGTGGGTGAACTGGGTGGGTGAACTGGGTGGATGAGCTGGGTGGATGAACTGGGTGGATGAACTGGGTGGATGAACTGGGTGGATGAGCTGGGTGGATGAACTGGGTGGATGAGCTGGGTGGGTGAACTGGGTGGATGAGCTGGGTGGATGAACTGGGTGGATGAGCTGGGTGGGTGAACTGGGTGGATGAGCTGGGTGGATGAACTGGGTGGGTGAACTGGGTGGATGAACTGGGTGGGTGAACTCGGTGGATGAGCTGGGTGGATGAGCTGGGTGCAGGAACTTGGTGGATGAGCTGGGTGCAGGAGCTGGGTGGGTGTTAAGGATGAGTGTTAAGGATGAGCATTAAGGATGAGTGTTAACACTTTCAGCGCCAATCACGACTGTAGTCGGGTTTTCGATCGTTTTCATCGTTTTTTCTTTTATTCGATTTTAAGATTCTATACAGTCTCACGGACCTCCGTGTGTCATTGGAACTCATTCCTATAATGTATCCGACTCCCTCCGAAATGCGTCTGGGTGGATGAGCACCTGGGTGGATGAGCTGGGTGGATGAGCACCTGGGTGGGGATGAGCTGGGTGGATGAGCTGGGTGGATGAGCTGGGTGGATGAGCTGGGTGGATGAACTGGGTGGATGAACTGGGTGGATGAGCACCTGGGTGGATGAGCTGGGTGGATGAACTGGGTGGATGAGCTGGGTGGATGAGCTGGGTGGATGAGCACCTGGGTGGATGAACTGGGTGGATGAGCACCTGGGTGGATGAACTGGGTGGATGAACTGGGTGGATGAGCTGGGTGGATGAACTGGGTGGATGAACTGGGTGGATGAGCTGGGTGGGTGAACTGGGTGGGTGAACTGGGTGGATGAGCTGGGTGGATGAACTGGGTGGATGAGCTGGGTGGATGAACTGGGTGGATGAGCTGGGTGGATGAACTGGGTGGATGAGCACCTGGGTGGATGAGCTGGGTGGATGAGCTGGGTGGATGAGCACCTGGGTGGATGAACTGGGTGGATGAACTGGGTGGGTGAACTGGGTGGATGAACTGGGTGGATGAACTGGGTGGGTGAACTGGGTGGATGAGCTGGGTGGGTGAGCTGGGTGGATGAACTGGGTGGGTGAACTGGGTGGATGAACTGGGTGGGTGAACTCGGTGGATGAGCTGGGTGGATGAGCTGGGTGCAGGAACTTGGTGGATGAGCTGGGTGCAGGAGCTGGGTGGGTGTTAAGGATGAGTGTTAAGGATGAGCATTAAGGATGAGTGTTAACACTTTCAGCGCCAATCACGACTGTAGTCGGGTTTTCGATCGTTTTCATCGTTTTTTCTTTTATTCGATTTTAAGATTCTATACAGTCTCACGGACCTCCGTGTGTCATTGGAACTCATTCTGAGACCTCAAGATTGCAATGCCGGCCGAATCCTGCTGTGCAGTATCGCCTACCCTTTGAAAACTGATTTCACACTGTGTGTTACATTTTATATGGTCCGGGCGGAGAAATGGTACCCGGGCAAGTGAAAGGCTTCATTCGAGCCACTTGTAACGCGTCCAGCACACTTGATGCGTAGTTTGTCCCATTTCATGTCAGGGACACGATGGACAGACATCAATACTGAAAATCGCGATCAGACAATTGGAATATTCATTTTGAAATACCTCCTAGCAAAGGTAAGGACTATATGACATCAATCCTACTTTGATCCTACAATGATTTCACATCGATCGCAACGATCATACTCCGAAACATATGCCGTTGCTGACGATCAGATCATCACAAAACGACCCCCCCTAACCCTTTGATGCCTTCATGATGAAACATAATACCTATTATATACCTTTGATTTGGAAATAGTAACGTGTCCAGGCGAGCAACGCGAACACCTTTAGCAAAATTCACACATCGCTCCATAACGCAGTTTCCAGGAATTAGCCCGGATCACTCTGAAACTATACAATATTCACCACGGGATAACACGCGAACGTATACATGAATTTACTTTTTTTTTTTTTTACATGTTGGTCGAGAGATAGTGACTGTCAAATGAGCCGTAGTATTGTCTCCATAGCTATAATATAGAATATAGATACAGCCCTGCAAACACCGCCACACAGCCCTATCTCTTAGAGTGGTGGCACAGTAAGAACTAAGATGCTCTAGGCCTCCGGCGCTGAATGAGTTAAGGATGAGTGTTAAGGATGAGCATTAAGGATGACTTAACGTCGGCGTTGGTGTTTGTTTCGATTGTAGTTCTCTCCTCTTCATACCGGTAATTATTAATAAGAGGAAGAGACCTTCTCCATCTGTCTGCCTGGAGGCTGACCGGGTGGGCCTTCTATCTAGTGGAGAGCCAAGCACACGTGTGTGTGTGTGCGTGTGTGTGTTACTGTGTGTGTGTGTGTGTGCGTGTGTGTGTGTGTGAGTGAGTGAGTGAGTGAGTGAGTGAGTGAGTGAGTGAGTGAGTGAGTGAGTGAGTGAGTGAGTGAGTGAGTGAGTGAGTGAGTGAGTGAGTGAGTGAGTGAGTGAGTGAGTGAGTGAGTGAGTGAGTGAGTGAGTGCGTGCGTGAGTGAGTTTGTGAGTGTGTGAGTGAGTGAGTGAGTGGGTGAGTGAGTGAGTGAGTGAGTTTGTGAGTGTGTGAGTGAGTGAGTGAGTGGGTGAGTGAGTGAGTGAGTGAGTGAGTGAGTGTGTGGGTGAGTGAGTGAGTGAGTGAGTGAGTGTGTGTGTGTTACCGTGTGTGTGTGTGTGTGTGTGTGAGTGAATGAGTGAGTGAGTGAGTGTGTGAGTGAGTGAGTGAGTGAGTGAGTGAGTGAGTGTGTGAGTGAGTGAGTGAGTGAGTGAGTGAGTGTGTGAGTGAGTGATTGAGTGATTGAGTGAGTGAGTGAGTGAGTGAGTGAGTGAGTGAGTGAGTGAGTGAGTGAGTGAGTGAGTGAGTGAGTGAGTGAGTGATTGAGTGAGTGAGTGAGTGGGTGAGTGAGTGGGTGAGTGAGTGAGTGTGAGTGAGTGTGTTACCGTGTGTTACCGTGTGTGTGCCTGCGTGCGTGCGTATGTTTCTAGAGACTAGTTATACAATAACCACAACATTGAATTGTGTTGGAAGGAATTGTTTAAGGAAACTGGCCAGCTGGTCCTAGCTAAGTATGGGCACGAGCGTGCATGCATGTTCGTGTGTGTGTTCACGTGTGTGTGTCTGTGTGTGTGTGTGTGTGTGTGTGTGTGTGTGTGTGTGTGTGTGTGTGTGTGTGTGTGTGTGTGTGTGTGTGTGTGTGTGTGTGTGTGTGTGTGTGTGTGTGTGTTCACATGTGTGTGTGTGTTCCTCGTGAATACACAGCAACAACACTGGCAGCATAGGGAGCCATGGGTGGGGAGGAAGTCGTCCAAATAATATGGTCCTATTGATCTCAGTTCCCTGTTCTTCCTCTTGATTGCTTGGTTGACAAGGCGACATGATTAATAGTCATATCTCTGAAGTCCTCCCACATCCTAGTGGCATTTTTTCAGGGGGGGGGGGGGGGGGAGGAAACAAAAACACCATAGGCACCACCGATGCGGCCATTTCGGGGACTCTTGATACCGCTAACCCCAGGGGGTGAGGTCAAAGGTCAGAATCAATCGTATTATTGTTTGCTCTTTTCTCCGGTTCTCCTTTTGTCCTCCGTCAGCTCTGAAAAGACTCGACGGAGACAAACGGAAGCGCAGAGACACGTCCGTATGTCCTTTTCTTGGTTTTTATTCACGACACAAAGAGGACGTCACGTTGAAAGGAAACTATTTGATAGATTTGTCTGTTTGTGCAAAAACCTGGGTGAGTCCAAGAGACGGACCGAGCGCTTCAGAGCAGCGGTTCCCAAACTCTCTCACGTCGAGGACCTCCAGAGGAGATCCACCTTTGACACAAGTTTGATCTGAGAATTATGTTTCCTCCTGTGATAATTATGATTGATGATGATTTAGTCCAGAACTAACCGCCCGGGCCGGTCCTTTATACCGGCAGCCATCAGGCTCCACAACAAAGGGCTCGGACGGCCGGCTCTGCTGCCAGAACTCGGGACTTGAGAACTAGTGACTCACATCACCGTACTGACTATCTTGTATTTTGCACTTTTTTATATTATATTATATTGTATTTGTATTTATATATATTTTATATTGTATCTATAGTGTATATAGATACTGGACTGTATTGGACTGTGAAGCTCTGTACCCCCTCGCGTGAATACTTTCGGCAGCCAACATGCCCTTCCGCGTTGCTCTGATTGGCCGAGGCAGGAATCTTAACGCAATTTATACAAATGGAAGTATTGATTTCGCCGTAACGAATTATTAAAAAAATATACCGTTAACTGGAATATGTTGTGCCTTTACACATATGTTGGATTATGTAATTGGATTGTCATGACAAACCAATAAAAAATCGCGAATTAACCGGTGGCTACAACAACACACAGTAACTACATGCATCATTGTTTACAATGAACGCGTCCGTGTCCAGTCCTTTCGATTAGCCCCACCGTTCATTGTAAACAATGATGTAGTTACTGTGTGTTGTTGTAGCCACCAGTTAATTCGCGATTTTTTATTGGTTTGTCATGATAAACCAATTACATAATCCAACATATGTGTAAAGGCACAACATATTCCAGTTAACGGTATATTTTTTTAATGATTCGTTACGGCGAAATCAATACTTCCATGCGTATAAATTGCGTTAAACGGAGCTTAGTATTCCTGCCTGGCAGAGGAGCGTGTCGCAGCTCATGCGCATGCGCGCGCTCGGCCAATCAGAGCAACGCGGAAGGGCATGTTGGCTGTCGAAAGTATTCACGCCTCCCCCCCTGTACCCCCCCCCCCCCCCTTCCCCATGCTGCTTTGACACCAGAATTTCCCCAAGGGGATTAATAAGGGATCATCTTATCTTATCTTAACTCCACGGCTATAGAAAATAGCGGAAACCTAATAATAGTCATTCTTCTACATCCTCTAGTTGGGCTAGGCTAGACATTGTTCTGAATTACATAAAAGTTAAACTAGAAAGGTTTACTCAGTAAACGGCAGACGTCCGCCGAGTTGACCACATTTAGTCATTTATCTGAACGCTTTTATCCAAAGCAACTTACAAGTTGTGAACAACAAGTCAGCAGGAAGGGTAACACTCTGGCAGCTAAGGGTACAAGAGTGTTGAACTTGAGTGCTACAGTGTAGTAAAGACATATGTGGCCGCGACCAGCGATTAACCCATTCCGTGCCAACCACGAGTATAGTCGGGTTAACTCGCCATGCGTTCCGAGCCAATCACGAGTATACTCAGGTTTTAATCGTTATTTCTTTTATTAGCGATACCCATTCATTTTTCATCCATCCAGCCTGACGTTATCATTGGAAATGGGTCTGAGCTCGCAAAGGGCAAATACCGCCGCCTATCGTCTCCCGGATGGTATTGCACATCATTGGATTGGATTGGCTGGGGCTGTGCATCAGAAAAAAAAACTCCGGTCCGGGGTTTCCCTTCTCGGGCATGCAGTATCGTTGTACCACGTTGACTGGGGAGGCTGGGAGCAGTGTCGATTATGTGTTTTGGACTATAACGTTGGATCAATAAACGCGATCAATATTTGGAATGGCGACCAGGAATTGGATTAATCTTTTTGCAGAACATCTGATGTGAGGTAAGGACTCTATTTTACCAGTCTTGGGTTAATCAGATGTTCCTTTCTCCGCCATCGGAGCGTGTGTGTGTGTGTGTGTGTGTGTGTGTGTGTGCGTGCCGTTAGCGCTGACCAAGGCACCCGATAATCGATTTTTCAGCCTGCTTCTCTAGCGTTCATAAGGAAACATATACTATCGATAATCTAGCGTTTATTTGAAAACGATTCATAAATCAGCTGAAAAATGACAACGTGTTTTGTGTATTCCACTAAAGGGCTATTATCGCGGATTTATCTGGAATTACTAGAAATCTCCAAAACTATACTCGTATTCAAAACGGTATAAAACGGAAATGTACAGATGAAAAAACAATCCGTTTCATACATATTGACTGCAAGCAAGTCATTGATAAGCGACAGGTGTATTAGACCCATAGCCATCATTTAAGATATAGTTTAAGCGTTCGCAAATATCCCCGTCCTCCCATTGACTTCAGTGCTGGCACGCTAGACCTAATGTGGTCATATGGGCGTGGCTCTGAATGAGTTAAAGGCCACATGTCTCCATTGTAATTTTACAGATTGTGAAAGTACAGAATGTGAGTTTTCAAGTGAAGGGGTATATCTACCATCGGACAGTCTTGTTCTGAGTTTCTCTAGACATTGGCGGTGGAGGGCATGTGATGTCCGTGGCTGTTTCTTCTTCCTCTCACGCGGTGCCAGGCTATTCGTCCTGTAGTGTTTGATAAGGATTTTGAGAGGTCCTAAGCTGATCCTAAACAAAAATAACATGACTCATGGGTCAGGACATACTTTCATGTGAAAATGTAAAGTTTGGAGTGATAACAAACTTTATTTTTATAGCACCTTTCATACAAGAATTTCAGCTCAAAGTGCTTCACGACAGGAATAAGATTTGCACAAAATTGGCATAAAATGTGCACAAAATTGGGTCAAGGTAAGGACATAGAACATCAGATCACATGGTTCTTCACACTAGGGTCTAACATCTTAACACAATGGTGGCCAACAACGTATTTATCCGTGTTTCGATTCCACCCGTTGTGGACAGAAGCACAAGTTGTTATTGCTTTTATTCCATTTTAATAACCTATTCAAGGTCGCCAAGCGGCACTGCAGATTTACCCTATTCTTTGAATTCGAGAAGGTGCAATACCGGCCAGATCCTCTTAGGGGCGCTATCGCGATAATGCAGTGTTCCCTGTGGCCGAAGGGACCAATCTTTTTTTTGAATTTTTTTTTTAGTTTCCAGTAGCTGGATTCTGGATCTGCAGCCTGTACCTTGGAGTACGTTTTGCATCGCAGATTTCACCATGCAATAAGGGGATTTATCATCAGCCAATGGACATATCGATCTACCAAATGGCGATCGATAACGGGGAAATGCTCGGGGGGGATCAGCCCGGATCTTGTTCACGTAAAGTACAGCCCAATCGGGCATTATTATGATACTCAACCAGGCATTCGGCCTATGAGGCTAATGAGGCTAATGCGGTTATTGGTAATCAATAATCAGAAACGACGTAACCCGCCCGCCCGCATGATTTCATATTAATAGTTGCGACCATGTGTAACGTACTCCAGAACGTATGCCGTTGGTGACGATCAAAGCATAAAAAAACGACCCCCCCCCCCCCTTTCATGCATTCATGATGAAACATAATACCTATTATATGCATTTGATTTGGAAATAGTATCGTGTCCAGGCGAGCAACGCCAACGCTCTTAGTAAAATTCACGTATTCCTCCATAGCGCCGTTTTATGGAATTAACCAGGATCACTCTGAAACTATACTTGTATTCACCACGGTATAACAGACGAACGTATACAGGATTTTTTTTTAAATGAGCCATAGTATTGTCTCCATAGCTATAATATAGAATATAGATACAGCCCTGCAAACACCGCCACACAGCCCTATCTCTTAGAGTGGTGGCGGAGTGGGAACTAAGATGCTCTAGGCCTCCGGCGCTGAATGAGTTAAAATGTTTCTTTGTTTTGCTCTCAATTTCTCCCAGGATCCATGTTGTAGAAGAGCATCTCTCTCCCTCGCTCTCCCTCCCTCTCTCTCTCTATCCCTCTCTCTCTCCCTTCCCCTCTCTCTCTCCCTCTCCCCTCAGCATGACTCCCTCTCACACCTGTCTAAGCGCTGTGTGACAGACACAGCTGCCTCTATTGTCAGTAATGAATTCATTCACAGCTCAGGGGAGAGTGGGGGGGGGGGGGGGGGAAACGTGTGGTGTGTGTAGTGTCTATAATGGACCAATCACTTCCCATTCAATTAATTAGGCTGATACCTCCACATGGCCCTGTCAGCCCGTACGGATTTGAGCTCCGTCATATGTTTCCAATTGTCCTGTCGAACTCTCGTGAAGGAGAGGACACACACACACTTCCTCTTCCACACGTATATATACATTTTATGTTCTTTTACTAGTTTTAGCCCTTCTTATTTTATCTTTTTTTCCCTACTCTTTTACTAGTTCTAGTGTTGTTTTTACTCCTTACTAGTTTTAACCTTGCTTATTTTACATTCTCTTTTTTTTTACCCTCTTGCTAGCTTTTACGTTCTTTTACAATGTAGCGCTTTGAGATTTGCTCCGCAACTATAAGGCACCCTACAAATCAAATATATTATTATTATTATTATTATTATTATTATTATTATTATTATTATTATTATTATTATTATTATTATTATTATTATTATTATTATTATTATTATTATTATTATTATTATTATTATTATTATTATTATTTACACACTTCCTATTCCACAAGTACACACAGTTCCTAGTCCACAAGTACACACACTTCCTAGTCCACAAGTACACACTTCCTAGTCCACAAGTACACACACTTCCTAGTCCACAAGTACACACACTTCCTAGTCCACAAGTACACACACTTCCTCGTCCACAAGTACACACACTTCCTCGTCCACAAGTACACACACTTCCTAGTCCACAAGTACACACACTTCCTCGTCCACAAGTACACACACTTCCTAGTCCACAAGTACACACACTTCCTACTCCTCAAGTACACACACTTCCTAGTCTACAAGTACACACACTTCCTACTCCACAAGTACACACACTTCCTAGTCCACAAGTACACACACTTCCTAGTCCACAAGTACACACACTTCCTAGTCCACAAGTACACACACTTCCTAGTCCACAAGTACACACACTTCCTAGTACACAAGTACACACAGTTCCTAGTCCACAAGTACACACACTTCCTAGTCCACAAGTACACACACTTCCTAGTCCACAAGTACACACACTTCCTAGTCCACAAGTACACACACTTCCTAGTACACAAGTACACACACTTCCTAGTCCACAAGTACACACACTTCCTAGTCCACAAGTACACACACTTCCTAGTCCACAAGTACACACACTTCCTAGTCCACAAGTACACACACTTCCTAGTCCACAAGTACACACTGTTCCTAGTCCACAAGTACACACACTTCCTAGTCCTCAAGTACACACACTTCCTAGTCCTCAAGTACACACAGTTCCTAGTCCACAAGTACACACACAGTTCCTAGTCCACAAGTACACACACTTCCTCGTCCACAAGTACACACACTACCTAGTCCACAAGTACACACACTTCCTCGTCCACAAGTACACACACAGTTCCTAGTCCACACGTATGCGGGTCATTTTTAAAACATGTTTTTTTCCCCTTTGTTTTAAAAGAAAATGCATCCATCCACACCAACCGTGTTTTAGAAAATAACTCACTCACATGAAATGACCTGAGCCGTGCGGAGCTCTCCGTGGTGCTGGTTGCAGAGAACATGCTGATATATCTGTAGTGTGGACAGGACCATTAGCAGGGGTGTAAAGTACTTGAGTATTAAGTACTGTTGTTTTTGGGGATTTGTACTTTACTCAAGTATTATTATTAGGTTTGTATACTTGTACTTTTACTCAATTACATTTGAGCTTTTTTTATAGAGGTGATCCATGTGCTGAGTGATTCCACTAAATTCAACTCAATTGACTTCCATTTGGGACTCATCTAGTTTTTCATCCATATTAAAATCGGTTTGACCTATTTACCTATGCTGCGTGATAATAATTAATTAAATTAGGTAATGCAAGTCCCCCTCCTTCTTTCTTTTGTTGCAGGATTTTGAGTTTGACTCTAGGCTTCTTTTCATCCCATATAAAAAAATTAAATAAGAGGATAAAAGGTCTCACAATAAAGGAAGATGAACATAAACTAGCAATGTACGCGGATGACATCATAGTGTATCTTACAGATATATATAGTTCACTACCAGGGTTATTAGATGAAATAACAAACTATGGAGTTCTGTCTGGATATAAGCTTAATTTAAATAAAACTGAAGCTATGGAAATAGGTGGCCACTTAGAGAAAGACTTCAAAAAACTGTTTAACTTTAAATGGACCGGAACAAAGTGAGATATCTGGGAATAACTATACCTAATAACCTAGACCATCTACATCAGTGTAATTATGGAAATTTGGAAAATTCTATAAAGGAAGGTCTGAATATGTGGAAAATTGTACCTCTCACTTTATTTAAAACATTTTTTATTATTAAAATGAACATCTTGCCACGTTTTCTATTTTTATTCCAGAACCTGCCATTATACATAACACCTATATGTTTCAATGTTTGGGAGGGGCTGTTGAGAAAATGTATATGGGATACTCAATTACATTTGAGAGAAAAAAACCTTTTACTTTTTAGTATTTAAAAGTAGAAACTTTTTTACTTTTACTCAAGTGTGTTTTTAGCCAGATACTCTGACTTTTACTTGAGTATGATTTTGAGACGGTACCCATACTTTCACTTAAGTATCATTTCTGGGTACTTTTTACATCCCTGACTATTAGTCATAGATCTCAGTGTTTTCCATAAGCACAAAATACACTCTTGTGTATTTCTAAAAGCTTGCCTTGTGGACGAAAGGCCAAACCGTAGTATAGGAAAAGCTACTGTTCCAAAAGTACCGGACAAGGCCTTAGTTCATGAGAGAGAGAGGGAGGTAGAGAGAGAAAAACCTTGTAAACGTTATTTCTGCATTGTCTTCACTGCACATGAACAGTGTCGTTTACTTTTTAATGGATCTCACGCCTTCAGTGTTTTAAATACATGATGATAATTCCTTTTCCATGTTCTGATTGAATCCCATTTTGATGCTAGTTTTTATTTTCAAATGTATTAACAGTGAATAATGTGAAAATCCTGAATACTAACGTTTAAACGGAACCACTCCACCGTAAACGGCATCCCGTGAGGCGGCGTCTGTTCTGATTAATTTGCAGAAATACCTCTGTTATGCCGATGAACAGCCTTCTATTTCATAATCAGCAGCTCTCGGGCCCCGAACCAATCGGCTTCTGTCTATAGGTTGCTGTGGTAACCCGGGAGAGCATTGGCGTGACAATGCTTTCACAACAGCCTTAAATCTGAATGCTTTTAGCATGACGTGCACGGCTCCTAATGTCCGTCATCATAATAGCTTTTAGATGCAGGGTAATGCACATCAGATGATCTGAGTTGTGTATTATGGTGGTGTGTCTTTTGTGGAGTCTAATCCATTGTCCTTTTTTACGCTCACAATATGGGACCGCATGAAGATGAGTAATCCTTTATTTTTTTATTGCCTGTATTTATTTTAATCGTATAAATGATAAATAATCATGGTGCCCCTCTCACTGCTATATTGCTTGTTGCATGTATAATGTATATTGTAATAACAATGCTTAATCCTGAATACTTTTTCAGCCCCCCCCCCCCCCCCCCCCCCCCCCTTCAAGAGGCGTTGTCTCTCGCCTTTGTAAATAAGAATGAATTGATTTGCCTGGTTAAATAAAGGTAACATTTATTTTAGGTAAAGGTAAAATAGAATAGGGTGCCCGAGTGGCGCACGGCATACAGCACCGCGGTGCAACGCGGCCGACCTGGGTTCGACTCCCGGACCCGGCGATCTTTGCCGAATGTCTTTCCCGGTCTGTCTCCCATTCCTCCTCTCCTCTCTCTCTCTCTCTCTACCGGACTGCCCGGTAGCAAAAAATCAATAAAAACTAGGGATGTCCGATATTATCGGCCGATATTGGCATTCAAATGTAATATCGGAAATTATCGGTTTTCAAATTTTTTTTATTTAACCTTTATTTACCCAGGCAAGCAAGTAAGAACAAATTCAGATTTTATTTATTGTCAAAAGTATGCATAATGTTGTGTTAATTCCACGACAAGAGATATGTAATGTTAATTACCTGAAATTATTCAGTTTTTTGGGTGGGAAAACCCCCCATATATATCGGTATCGGTTGATATCGGTTGATATCGGTATGGGAAATGAAGAGTTGGACAATATCGGCATATCGGTATCGGTAAAAAAAAGCACTATCGAGCATCCCTAATAAAAACCTACAAAAACATAACTTGTCCCTAAAACGACAAGTAACATTTTAAAAAGGTCAAATAGAATAAATAAATTAAAAACTCTGTGTCTCTCTCTCTCTCTCAGTGCCAACAGCATGCCTAAGCAGGTGGAGGTGAGGATGCATGAGAGCCACCTGGAGCCCATCGAGGCTCGGCCTCAGTCCAAATGTGGGAAGATCTGCGGGCAATGTTGGGCAAGAACCTGCTGCTTACACTCACCATTCTGGGTGAGTAACACACACAGTACACACACACACACACACACACACACACACACACACACACACGCACACACACACGCACGCACGCACGCACGCACGCACGCACGCACGCACGCACGCACGCACACACACGCACACACACACACACACACACACAAACACAGAGTATGTCTGTTTGTCTCTTCTTTCTTTCATTCTTTCTTTCTTTCTTTCTTTCTTTCTTTCTTTCTTTCTTTCTTTCTTTCTTTCTTTCTTTCTTTCTTTCTTTCTTTCTTTCTTTCTTTTCATTCTATCATTCTTTCTTTCTTTCTTTCTTTCTTTCTTCTTTCTTTCTTTCTTTCTTTCTTTCTTTCTTTCTTTCTTTCT
The DNA here is from genome assembly GCF_963971535.1 of Notolepis coatsorum. Lineage (NCBI taxonomy): Eukaryota > Metazoa > Chordata > Actinopteri > Aulopiformes > Paralepididae > Notolepis > Notolepis coatsorum. Next base: position 7,305,498 of record NC_140182.1, read on the forward strand.
TTCTTTCTTTCTTTCTTTCTTTTCTTCTTTCTTTCTTTCTTTCATTCATTCTTTCTTTCTTTCATTCTTTCATTCTTTCCGTAAATCCATCAAATATACATAAACAAAGAGATGCATGTGAATATGCAGCACATTTACATTGTGAGAAAATCCCAGATTAGAGGTGCTCTTTGACATCGCAGAACTGCCCGCCTGCTGTTCAGATGTTACACAGAGGACCAGTGATTGTAGATGGTTGAATAGTTCGAAGCTTCGAAGCTTCATTCATAATGTTGACATTTCTTTATGTGTCTATTCCATTCTGTTTCAAGTTAAAACCAATGGGGGTTTTTCTTCACAGTTGCAGATACAGATTAGGCTACGCTAATATTATAGTATTATACTATTATAGTATATGACTCGTCATAAGAATTTTAATAAAACATGTATCATAAATTATGTAACTGTTATTAGTCTATCTGCATCCGCTTGGCGCTCGTCGCTCCATCGAAGCGTCACCATCACTTACCATCACCAGCCGTGCGCCCTTATTGGATTATTTATGTTGACGAAAATGACGAGTTATATTCATTAAAAAAGTTGATTTAGGGCGGCTAGGTGGTGTAGTGGCAAGGCGCTCGCCACCAACGCAGGAGACGCTGGGTTCGAGCCCAGCTCTCGGCGCTGCTACCAGCTTGGCTGGTCGTTCATACTAACACAAATTGGCAGTATTAGAGGGTGGGAAAGCTGGCGGGGTGGGGTCCTGGTCGTTGTAAACAGCGACTCCTACAGTTCGGTCGGGGCGCCTGCTCAGCGAGGAAAGGATCTAAGGGGGGTAGTGTGATCCTTCCACACGTTACACCCCTCTCAATGAGAGTCCGCGCTGCCAGGTGAAAAGAAGCGGTTGATTGGCTACACATGTGTCGGAGGAAGCATGTGATAGTCTCCGCCCTCCCGGACCGACGGTAGGGGGTAGAGTGCGCAACGACCAGGAAGGGGAGTGGGAATTGGCATAACGACTAACATTGGGATGGGAGAAAAACTGAGGAAAAAGGAGGGGGAAAAAGATTAAAAAATTTTATTTTTAATTTTAATTTTATTATTATGATAACGTCGTAAAATATGACGACGGACCTTCAAAGCTTCATTCGAAAACTTCAATAGAAGCTTCGAATGTAAAAAACAAAAAAAATTACATTCGGCACAGCCCTAGCAGCTGCGTCTGTCTCATGTAGCAGCAGAGTCAGGCGCCTGGTACAGTAGCTACGTCTGTCCTTGACGTCTTCGTTTTTTAGACTTCTTAGAATTCTTAGTTGACAAACAGTCATTGGGCTTTTCTGACTAAATAGATTTGTTGATGGGAAATCGGTAAAATTGTGTTTCCCACACGCAAGGGGAACTAGGGGCACTCTATAGCGCCTTCCAGATGGAAGCTTGTCAAACTCCCACTAGTTACCCCCTGAATCACCCATTAGTTACCCCCTGCCACACCCACTAGTTACCCCCTGACACACCCACTAGTTACCCCCTGAATCACCCATTAGTTACCCCCTGACACACCCACTAGTTACCCCCTGACACACCCACTAGTTACCCCTGACACACCCACTAGTTACCCCCTGACACACCCACTAGTTACCCCCCTGACACACCCACTAGTTACCCCTTGACACACCCACTAGTTACCCCCCGACACACCCACTAGTTACCCCCTGACACACCCACTAGTTACCCCCCGACACACCCACTAGTTACCCCCTGACACACCCACTAGTTACCCCCCGACACACCCACTAGTTACCCCCTGACACACCCACTAGTTACCCCCCGACACACCCACTAGTTACCCCCTGACACACCCACTAGTTACCCCCCTGACACACCCACTAGTTACCCCCTGACACACCCACTAGTTACCCCCTGACACACCCACTAGTTACCCCCCTGACACACCCACTAGTTACCCCCTGACACACCCACTAGTTACCCCCTGACACACCCACTAGTTACCCCCTGAATCACTCCCAACCACTGGACACCCAAATAGCGCCACGTTGAGCATTAAGATATCCCAATTATAGGCTAATTCAGTTTGCCGGGGGGTTGAGGGGGGGTGGGGGTGCTGATTCATTCTGCTAGGGGGGTGGTGTGTGTGTGTTTTGGGGGGGAGAGGGGGAGGGGAGAGGGGGGGGGGGGGGGGGGGGCTGTTTAAATGAAATGATAATGGAGCCAAAGGCAGTGATGCTGAAATCCAACTTTCATTTCAGGTCAAAGCGATTTTGTTATAATTCAATTATGTTCTTTCACTTAACCAATGTGCTTTACACATGGTGTGTGTGTGTGTGTGTGTGTGTGTGTGTGTGTGTGTGTGTGTGTGTGTGTGCGTCCGTGCGTGCGTGCGTGCGAGTGTGTGTGTGTGTGTGTGTGTGTATTTGTGTGCGCATGCATGTGTACATGGGTTTTTGTATGCGTGCATGTCTGTGTTGATGGATATGTTGGTATCGACCCCTTATGTCAAGTACAATGTTTATGCATTATGCATGGAGATTGTACTGTAATGTGAGTATGTGCACACATGTGTGAAAATGCATGTGTGTGCATGCTTGTGTGTGTGCATGTGTGTGTGTAATGTGCATGTGTAATCTGTACATCACACACCACTCAACCCTATATCACGCCAGGACGCGTCTATTCTTTTACCAACGGATTTCCAGTTCCGCGTTCGCGTTCTGCGATCTGATTGGCCACTGACGTTTCTGGTGCGATCTGATTGGCCACTGACGTTTCTGGTCATGTGACATGTGCGCCCAATCGCGTGACGCGCCCATTTTCGCCTCGAACAGCAGCAAACTACCTAACGCCTAGTTTATCACTGGTTAAGCTTAGGCGACTCTTTCGAAGTTGGTTAAGGTTAGAGTTTGGAATCAGGGCTGGTGTTCTATCGCCCTGCTCTAAGACAAACTCTAACCTTAACCAACTTCGAAAGAGTGCCTACGCTTAACCGGTGGCAGAATCACAATTTACTCAAGCCTAGTAACAGACACAATATTTCTGACACTGGGAATACATTCCATGAGATCCATAGATGTCCCTAGATAACAAGAACATGCAAATGGAGCTTGTAGAAGTGGAGCAATCTTCCCTTTACTTGGGTATGTATTGTTAGGTGGATTTTCAGGAAATAGGGCTACGGCTTAATTGAGATCATGTGTACAAAAAAATCTAAGGAAATGAATAAAGGGAAGATGATTAAACAGAAGGTTTTGTAGATACAGTACTGACTTCTCCCATCCAGGACCGATGCCATTTGAAATACTGTTATAGAATATAGAATAGCATGCTTATAAATGACCTTATTATAGCCAATTTGCACATTTATGGATTGTGCCAAATCTTATATTTCAAATGCCCAAGTTCAATTTGGATTTAGTATCACCAGGCGTGCATAAGAACAGATAATGAAATCTACTGTATGTACAGTCGCTTTTTTATTTTTGCCAGGGTGCCACCATTTTGAAACTGATTTTAAATCTAATTGTTGCTAAATGCTAAAAATAGGGAAGAGAAACTAACTGCGCTTCAATATATGTCAATAACGTTACGTTTT
>NC_140182.1:7309283-7381594 GCF_963971535.1 Notolepis coatsorum
GCACGGTTCAATACACACAATTGTTAAGGGGATGCAAACCAGAGAAAGACTTTCGTCTTGTTTACATCAGGGTCCCTCATTTTCAATTCATCATAACATTAATGACATACACGACATACATCATGACATTTATGACATACTAACATGACATACAGGTATACAGATATATATGTCATGACATTTATGACATACACGACATACAGATTTACAGATATATATATCATGACATTTATGACATACACGACATACAGATATACAGTACTGTTACATTTATGACATACAAGATGTACAGATATACAGTACTGTTTACCAGAGATCCTAAAAGAAAATATATACATTCGAGGGGGAGGAAACTGTACATTAGGAGGGGGTTGGGGGGCTGGGTTGGTGGGTGGGGGTACTACTGGGACCGCCTTGGGACCGCCTTGAGTAGAGAACATTGTCTTTTTTTTTTTGCTGCTGTCTATTTTATGTCTGGACTTTATGCATGGATATATCTAAAATACTGGGTTGATATGTCTATTTTATATGTGTGTATCTGCCAATTTCATGATTTTACATGTCTATTTCATGTTTATCAGTGACAATCAAACCGTAAACAAAGAGGCCTATTAAAGATGTTAGATCCTAATGTGAAAAACGATGTGATTTAAGGTTGTATGACTTACCTTGCCTTTGTCTATTTTGCTGCTGTCTATTTTATGCTCATCTTATGCTTATTGCATGCCTAACTTTATGCATTGCTCTTGATCTGCCAATTTTGTGCTCATTTTATGCCTATGTCTTTTTTACCGGTGTGAAGCACTTTGAGCTGCAATTCTTGTATGAAAGGTGCTATACAAATAATGTTTATTATTATTATTATTATTATTATTATTATTATTATTATTATTATTATTATTATTATTATTATTATTATTATTATTATTATTATTATTATTATTACAATGCATATAAGCAAAAGACTGGATGGTTTTCATACTAGGTTAATGTTAGCCTAACAGAGTTGCGTACTGTGGCTAGAAAATAATCATCCAGTTCAAGTTTAGTTGATTTGACAATTATTGGAATACATGTTACAACAAGTCATGCATCCTAAACCAATCAAGGATGGCACAAAACAGTCACAGACTTATTTCCAGTGTGGTCCTTGGTCTCAACAGCACATCGTTTTTACACAAACAGTATTATCATCAGCGTTCCATATATTGATAAAAATTTGATTCAAAAGAAAAATACAACATTGTTAATAAAATATGTACAACATGTACAGATCTTGCACACTAAAGCAGGAAGCCTCTCTCCTCTTGTCAGATCTCACACACTAAAGCAGGAAGCCTCCCTCCTCTGTCAGATCTCACACACTAAAGCAGGAAGGATCCCTCCTCTGTCAGATCTCACACACTAAAGCAGGAAGCCTCTCTCCTCTGTCAGATCTCACACACTAAAGCAGGAAGCCTCCCTCCTCTGTCAGATCTCACACACTAAAGCAGGAAGGATCCCTCCTCTGTCAGATCTCACACACTAAAGCAGGAAGCCTCTCTCCTCTGTCAGATCTCACACACTAAAGCAGGAAGGATCCCTCCTCTGTCAGATCTCACACACTAAAGCAGGAAGGATCCCTCCTCTGTCAGATCTCACACACTAAAGCAGGAAGGATCCCTCCTCTGTCAGATCTCACACACTAAAGCAGGAAGGATCCCTCCTCTGTCAGATCTCGCACACTAAAGCAGGAAGCCTCCCTCCTCTGTCAGATCTCACACACTAAAGCAGGAAGGATCCCTCCTCTGTCAGATCTCACACACTAAAGCAGGAAGGATCCCTCCTCTGTCAGATCTCACACACTAAAGCAGGAAGGATCCCTCCTCTGTCAGATCTCACACACTAAAGCAGGAAGGATCCCTCCTCTGTCAGATCTCACACACTAAAGCAGGAAGGATCCCTCCACTGTCAGATCTCACACACTAAAGCAGGAAGGACATATCTTTTTTAAGTAATTCCATTGGAAAGCGATTTTGTGTGCTACATTAGTAGTAGGAAAGTGACATAGAAATGCAGTTATTCATTCATTCATCGCCGTTTGTCTGTTGTCTTCAGATCCAGACTGTGACGAAGAAGACCGAGATAATCGAGGAGGGGATCGTGAACGCCACGACCACCTTGGAGGGCCTGGTGGCCAACATCACCAAGGAGCCTCAGTTCGACGTCAAAAAGACCTTGGAGTTCAAGAGCGGCATGAACGTCCTCGGTACGTCGACCTCCACCTCGTTCCCAGTTTTATCTCCTCCGTGATATAAAGCACTACGGCCGAAAGTGTCTATGGGTTTAGAATTTTCCGGTGTATGTACTTCCCCCGGGAAGCTGCCTCCGAACGGACCAAACTTTTCCCGAATCCTGGCGGCAAACAAGCTATAGAACGTCCCGGTCGTGTAGTAAATTCTTCAGGCAAAGCCGTTGCAGTGGCTTAAAAAACGAGGAAATATTGTGCACTTCACACGTTTCTATAATTGTTTTGTCGAAACCGGAAACGCCTGTAGCCGGTACTTCCTGTACTTCCGTTTACACACTTTAGGAGGCATATCTTTACCAGCCTACGTCGACCTCAACCCTGATGCCCGTCTCTAGAGATTATGTTCATTTTAGGGATGGGTACCGAATCTAAGGGTATACTGACCGAATCACGTCGGTACTACCGAGTACCGATTCACGTGAGATCCGCCGGTGCCACATTTCGGTACTTTTTTTTTTGTTTGTCTGATGACGTAAACTTTTCGTTTACCCACGAAACCTATGAAGTGTGCCGCATGTTCACGTCAACGCTCACGCGGCGCACGGCACAATAACCGCTTACCTAGGATTTTACTTGATTCAACGACAACAAAGCAGTCGGGGCAATGGCAAGCCAAAAACGGTGGCAAGTGTTGTTACACTATACAAAGCTAGATGCAGACAACGCTCGCTGCAATATTATATATTATATATATATATATATATATTAACAAATTGTTCTAAATAAATAATAATGTTAATAAATCATTTGAAGTTTGGAATTTATTTTTACACAACTGAGGTAGGTAGATTACATTTTTAGAGACTAAAGTACCGAAATAAGGTACCGCCGTTGTTGGGTACCGGTATCGATTCAAATGTGAACGGTACCCAACCCTAATGTTGAACAATATTTATACATACAAACTGTAAAGGGTGGGGGTCTAAGGAATCATGTGACATCTTTGGGGACATATGGAAAGGTGGGGAAAAAGGAATGGGGGGAGGGGTAGATCAAAGAGAGAGGGGGGGGAAGGGGGTCTTATCTCCCCCACTACACATATAACTCTGTATGATAGCCATGTACAATAATACTGTATATACCATATATATATATATTTATTTTATCTGTCTGAATATACCTGCATATATTCCTGTTTATACACCGTCCTGTACACACACACACACACACACACACACACACACACACACATATATACTGTACTAGTTATACCACTGGCCAGTATGGCTTACTACCATAGTACTGGTACCAGATTAGCACATTTACTCAGTAGTACTAATTTATACATATTACATTTGAATCACTTTTCTTTTCAGCACTATTGTACATGCTATCATACAGAGTTATATGGGTAGTCTATAGTATAAGGTAGGTAGTTATGATTATTATGATTACAGTGTAAGGGCAGGTGTAGACAGTGAAAGCAGTAGGCGGGTCATACAGTGTGTGCAACAGAGTTCAAAGGTCACACGGTGTGAGTAACGGAGCCTCTTCTTGATCGTCTCCCCCTGCAGGACTGATTGGGTTCTTCATCGCCTTCGGCATCTGCATGGGCAAGATGGGCGAGAGAGCCCGGCTGATGCTGGAGTTCTTCAACATCCTCAACGAGATCGTCATGAAGATCGTCATCATGATCATGTGGTCAGTAGTAGCCTATCAATTCAGGGGATCGATGGGATTTAGAAGTCAGGGTTCTTGACCCAAGTCTCCTGGCCAGAGAACGTCAAGTCCTCCTTACCAAACTCCTAAACTCATTTGTATATATATATCGATTTACCATGTTTTAACAACAGAAAAAAAGAATTTGTATCAACCGAGATTATTTGACCATGCGCATCCTTAATTAAACCTCTCCGGTTTCCATCGACAGAGTCAAAGCAGGTGTGTCTCTGATAGGGCTGTCCCCGACTAAGGATTTGGATGGTCGACTATGATTGGCCAAAATTTGCCGTTAGTCGACTATTGGTCGACTAATAAAAAAATAAAAATAAAAAAAAGTATAATTTTTTTTTTTTTTTTTTTTTTTTTTTTTTTCATCATTCCATTTGGGCTGTGGGGGGGTGCTTAATGTCTGAAGGAGTCGACGGAAGGCTTCTTGTCCTCTGCAAAAGCATGCAATTAGTCCACTGATGGATACATCTTGATATTTGTCTAGTCTAGTGTGTTCATTAGACGGGTGAAATCCTCTTTCTGTGCCTCTGTGCCTGTTTTCGTAGGCAGTTAGCCTCTGGTATGCGTGCCATTAGCGCTAGCCACGCTTCTAGGCCTCTTTTCTTTTGGAAAGGATGATTAAAAAAATTAAAAAAATTATAAATTTAGTATTTTTTTGTGTGTATTCGACTAAGAGGTTGGCTAGTCGACTACGGCTCCTTTCGACCGATTAGTCGACTAATCGACTAATAGTTTCAAGTTCAAGTTTCTTTAATATTTGTCATAATAGGGGTCAGCCCTAGTCTCTGATGAAGGTATTGTCCTATAATGGTGTGCTCTAGGAATGTGCTTCAGACCCAGGCTCTCCGAGGTCTCATCCTCTCCTCCTTCTAGCACTCGACACTTTGAGGAACATTGGGTCTCATTCACCAACGGACTTGCAACAAAAAGGGCTTTCTCTTGGGGCCATTTGAGACATTTTCAGGGGCAGATTTTGGGATTCACCAAAAATATATATATAATTATAATTAAAACATATATAATTAATATTATATTTTATAATATTGTCTATATTCATGTCTTGCCCCGAAAAGGTCTCAAATGGCCCTAAGAGAAAGCCTTTTTGTCGTAAGTCCATTGGTGAATAATAATAATAATAATAATAATAATAATAATAATAATAATAATAATAATAATAATAATAATAATAATAATAATAATAATAATAGCTTTATTTGTATAGCACTTTTCATACAGAGGTTGCAGTTCAATGTGCTTCACAACAGTAAAAAATACAGGCATAAGAGAGCATAAAATTTTTTAAATTTAAATACAAAGAGATAGAGAGGTAGCAAGGTTAGGCAAATCACAGTTCTTCAGCAATACAAATAATAAAATAGAATAGATTAGATAGAGTAAAAAAAGTGCGGTTTGATTCAGTTTAAAATAGGCTAAAAATAATAAGATAGAACGGACAGTAAAAAGTGTGATAAGATTGTTCAATAAAGAAAAATATATAACAACAGAGCAGTGTATCGCTCTTAGTACTTTGAGTTTCCATCGCTCTTAACACTTTGAGTTTCTTTACAAAGTACAGTTCTAAGTTACCTTATAGAACAACAGAGCAGTGTGTCGCTCACAACAACAGAGCATCACTCTAACATCATAGAACCGACATATGAATTTCATTGGAAGTGTATGAAAGTAGGTAGGGTAATAATAATAATAATAATAATAATAATAATAATAATAATAATAATAATAATAACGAGCATAACATTTAAAAAAAAAATGAGAATGAGACCCATTGTTACTCAGCTGATAAGAGTTGTACCCTTCCTGATGACTTGTTGTACAGAACTTGTACGTCGCTTTGGATAAAAGCGTTCAGCTAAATGACTAAATGTAAAATGTCCTCGAGATGAACCTCCTCTTCTCCTTCATCTCCTCCCCTTCCTGAGACCACCCTCTGAGGGGCCTCCCCTTCACGTGGGCCGGCCGGACGGACGGACGGTGTCTCCCCTCGTGGGTCACTAACCACCAGGGGTGTAAAAGTACCCAGAAATTATACTTAAGTGAAAGTATGGGTACCGTCTCAAAATCGTCCTCAAGTAAAAGTAAAAGAGTATCTGGATAAAAACACACTTGAGTAAAAGTAAAAAAGTTTCTACTTTTAAATGTACTTAAGTACTAAAAAGTAAAAAGTAAACACTTTTTTTCTGACAGTCTATTCTTCTGATAGCAGGTGTTTAATCAAAGGTCCCCGCTTTCTAGTCTTGCACAAGGACCAATCAGCATGGGTATGGGCGGGTTCATTTTCCATTGATGGGGTGTTAGTTCGGCCAGAGAAACAAATATACTAATTAAAATGGTCGGGCCTGCAATATTTGTACTTTGTACTTTGTAGGTCTGCATTTTAAATGTAAGGAGTAAAAAGTATGTATTTTTTTCTCTGAAATGTAATTGAGTAAAAGTACAAAGTATACAAACCTAATAATACTCAAGTAAAGTAAAAATCCCCAAAAACAGTACTTAAGTATTGTAACGAAGTACAATTACTCAAGTACTTTACACCCCTGCTAACCACCCCCCTCCTCCTCCTCCCCCCCCCCCCCCCCCGGTCCCCCTCAGGTACTCCCCCTTCGGTATCGCCTGCCTGATCTGCGGTAAGATCATCTCCATCAAGGACCTGGAGGTGGTGGCCCGACAGCTGGGGATGTACATGGTGACGGTGATCGTGGGCCTCCTCATCCACGGGGTCATCTTCCTGCCCAGCATCTACTTTGTCATCGTCAGGAAAAACCCCTTCACCTTCTTCCTGGGCATCTTCCAGGCCTGGATCACCGCCCTGGGCACAGCTTCCAGGTGGGCATTGTTGGCAGTGTTTTTCCCCACAGGATTTTATGAAACTGTGGTGGGTGAACCTCTAGCCCCTCTAGGGGGGGGGGGGGGGGGGGGGGTCCGGGGGCGTGAGTGAGTGAGTGAGTGAGTGAGTGAGTGAGTGAGTGAGTGAGTGAGTGAGTGAGTGAGTGAGTGAGTGAGTGAGTGAGTGAGAGAGTGAGTGAGAGAGAGATAGATTGGGTGAGAGAGTGAGTGAGTGAGTGAGTGAGTGAGTGAGTGAGTGAGTGAGTGAGTGAGTGAGTGAGTGAGTGAGTGAGTGAGTGAGTGAGTGAGTGAGTGAGTGAGTGAGTGAGTGAGTGAGTGAGTGAGTGAGTGAGTGAGAGAGTGAGTGAGAGAGAGATAGATTGGGTGAGAGAGTGAGTGAGTGAGTGAGTGAGTGAGTGAGTGAGTGAGTGAGTGAGTGAGTGAGTGAGTGAGTGAGTGAGTGAGTGAGTGAGTGAGTGAGTGAGTGAGTGAGTGAGTGAGTGAGTGAGTGAGTGAGTGAGTGAGTGAGTGAGTGAGTGAGAGAGTGAGTGAGAGAGAGATAGATTGGGTGAGAGAGTGAGTGAGTGAGTGAGTGAGTGAGTGAGTGAGAGAGTGAGTGAGAGAGAGATAGATTGGGTGAGAGAGTGAGTGAGTGAGTGAGTGAGTGAGTGAGTGAGTGAGTGAGTGAGTGAGTGAGTGAGTGAGTGAGTGAGTGAGTGAGTGAGTGAGTGAGTGGGTGAGTGGGTGAGTGAGTGAGTGAGTGAGTGAGTGAGTGAGTGAGTGAGTGAGTGAGTGAGTGAGTGAGTGAGTGAGTGAGTGAGTGAGTGAGTGAGTGAGTGGGTGGGTGAGTGAGTGAGTGAGTGAGTGGGTGGGTGAGTGAGTGAGTGAGTGAGTGAGTGAGTGAGTGAGTGGGTGAGTGGGTGAGTGAGTGAGTGAGTGAGTGAGTGAGTGAGTGAGAGAGTGAGTGAGAGAGTGAGTGAGTGAGTGGGTGAGTGGGTGAGTGAGTGAGTGAGAGAGAGATAGATTGGGTGAGAGAGTGAGTGAGTGAGTGAGTGAGTGAGTGAGTGAGTGAGTGAGTGAGTGAGTGGGTGAGTGGGTGAGTGAGTGAGTGAGTGAGTGAGTGGGTGAGTGGGTGAGTGAGTGAGTGAGTGAGTGAGTGAGTGAGTGAGTGAGTGAGTGAGAGAGTGAGTGAGAGAGAGATAGATTGGGTGAGAGAGTGAGTGAGTGAGTGAGTGAGTGAGTGAGTGAGTGAGTGAGTGAGTGAGTGGGTGAGTGAGTGAGTGAGTGAGTGAGTGAGTGAGTGAGTGAGTGAGTGAGTGAGTGAGTGAGTGAGTGAGTGAGTGAGTGAGTGAGTGAGTGGGTGAGTGAGTGAGTGAGTGAGCTGTAGTCTGTAGCTATGTAACCTGTATTTAGATAATGAAATGTACCGTGTAATGTAATAATGGAACCCTGCTACAGTAATCCTGGTGTCTTATATAAACCCATGAGGGTTGGACGCTTTGTGTGCGTGACACAAAATAAAATAACTAGGGCTGTCAGTTTATCGCGTTAATTAGATTAATTAATTACACAGCAAATTATCGCGTTATGAAAATTAACTCAAAATTAATTACAAAATTATTATAATTTTTTTAAATCTCATTCATTCCATTAAAACGTAGAATAAACATTTACAGACTTTTTTTTAAATGGTCCATTTGCATGTTCTTGGTATCTGAATATATGGATCTCAGGGAATGTATTCCCAGTGTCAGAAATATTGTGTCTGTTACTAAGCTTGAGTAAATTCTAATGAACCAAATGAGAATATTCCATAATTTTTTTTTAGACTGTGAATAACACCATGCTAAAATTGACCAGACCTGAAAAATCTAAGCAAATGAATAAAGGGAAGATGATTAAACAGAAGGTTTTGTAGATACAGTACTGAATTCTGCCATCCGGACACATGCAATTTGAAATATGATTATAGAATATAAAATAGCAGGCCTAAAATGGTTATGCGATTAAAATGCGATTAATTCGATTAATTAATTACAAATCCTGTAATTAATTAGATACATTTTTTTAATCGCCTGACAGCACTAAAAATAACCAATCGATCAATCGATCATAGCTTACAACATGACATAGCTTTTCCTCACGCCACGTCTACCTCTCTCCCGTCCGTCCTCCTCTCAGTGCTGGCACGCTGCCCGTCACCTTCCGTTGCCTGGAAGAGAACCTGGGCATCGACAAGAGAGTCACCCGCTTCGTGCTTCCTGTCGGCGCCACCATCAACATGGACGGGACCGCCCTCTACGAGGCCGTGGCGGCCATCTTCATCGCTCAAATGAACGGCATACACCTGGATCCTGGTCAGATTATCACCGTCAGGTAAATAATAATAATAATAATAATCATAATAATTACTTGCATTTATATAGCGCTTTTCTATAGACACTCAAAGCGCTTTACAATGTAGGGTGGAAATGGCCTCCTTCACCACCACTGGTAGCCCCCAACCTTGGGCTACGCAGGCTCAATGGCTGCCATACACTGGCACCCGGCACACATCACACTACTACACAATGGCTGAACGGCTCAGGAGACAGGGATTGATTTTCGCCAATTAAGGGGGGTAGGGATGGCCTTGATGTCAGAGACCTGATTGGGAATTTGGCCAGGAACGTCGGGGAACCCCCTACTCTTTACGATAGGCGTCCTGGGTTCTTTAACGACCAAATTCAGTCAGGACCTGGGTTTAGCGTCTCATCCGAAGGAGCAGCACGACTCATAATGACATGTCAGTGGTTCGAAAAACCTCTTTCATTCTACATAGTGTTTGTAACTGAGGGGTACAATTCCCTGACTGTATTGAGAGTATGGTATTATTAAACCACTACTTAGTTATGTACTTTAATTACTGGCCATACAGTACATGATATATCTGGTGAACACCCACACAAGAATACGGCAATGACAAAGAAAGTTCTAGTTAGAGGTATTTATTATTATTAGAGCAGCAACGGTAGGTTACAGATTGAGAATTATAATTGCGCTTGTAAGGCGAAGAACACTTAAAGTAGGTCAAGAGCGTAAGTCCATGAGAATAGTAAGATGGGTATAACTGACGCCACCTGTAGCATAGTAATTACATAAGGCACACTCGTAGTCAGCTGGAGACACTAGGGGGTTCCCTCCGGTTGTAAGCCGGCAGGGTAGAGGAATGTTCGGGAGCAAAGTCTGGATCAACGCGGAATAACGAGGCTCCAGATACAGGAGCCAGTGCAGTACTCCCTTGGTCCTTAGACAAAGCAACAGCTATAATCCAGTATGCACGACAGCATGGATGAAAGCTAGCCAGCCTCTGGTCCTAGAGGCGGGCTCGAGGGTGCTCCTCACAGGGGTAGATCCCACACGACAGTGGGGTAGACGGTTCTCTGCTCCAGCAGCCACGGTACCAAAGCAATATAATCCAGCCGGAAAAGGCTCTGCATTCGCCGGTGTAGGTTCTCCGGTGTACATATCCAACGGTTCTCGTCTAGGACTCCTCGGGTGGTGGCGCGAGTTTAGGCCGCCCAGCCTGGATAAGTGCACTAGCGATAGGTACGACGAACCGGTGGTAATGCTGGTCACGGAAGAACGGTAGCCGCACGATACACTATAAATAATAGACTATTACTTCACAATAGAATAAGTCGAACTCGACGATACAGCGTTAAACTCTGACACTTTAGCTATATATTCGCATGCGGTTCTCAAGGCTCTATTCAGGGGCAAAGAGGCCCACTTCACGGCACGTTGTATCGTGGTGAAGGCTTCAACGTTTAGGATACTCCATACTGCTGTATCCACCTGCGACGTATTTATACGTAAGGTGAATAATCTAGTGCCAACCTCAGTTCTGTCTCGTATTACTGCGCAAACCTGGACATGTTGAGACATGCCTTGGCGTTGTCTTTGAACTTGCCATTGGGGGTATGGCCGTTGGCGCCTAGGGGTCGCTGTCCAATAGGAGAACGAGTATTATGGTCTGGTTTGTACCTAGGTAAAGGGATATTCCGTGTATATATACAAAGAATATACAAGGGATATCAAACGATATACAAATATTATACATGGGATCTCAAGCAATAAATATATATATTCGGTTTAATCTGACCCTTTGTAACAGTGTTACTATTATTGTCTCACACTTGTTGACGTTCATAGTTTTTTTTTACTTATAATCCCCAGTCATGTAAACCAATGTCTACAACCGCCTTACACTGTAATCATAATAATCACAACTACCTACCTCATACTATAGTCTACCCATATAACTCTGTATATGGGTAGACAATAGTACTGTATATAACGTGTATATATATATATTTATATTTACCGCATATATATATATTCATATCTGTCTGCATATAACCCATACCACTCTGTATGATAGCATGTACAATAATGCTGTATATGTTGTATATATATATTTATTCTTACCGTATTCTTACCGTATATATATATACATATATCCACATCTGTCTGTATACCTGCATATAATCCTTTTTACATACCTGTAGATACTATATCTCTGTACATATCCCTTACCTAATCACCGGTACATTGTATATTACTATTGCACCTTACTGTTACATTTGCACTCTGGTTGGATGCCAAACTTCTTTTCGTTGTGCTGCATGATGACAAAACATTTTAATCTAATCGAATCGAATCAGTGGAAATCTATGTGATGGAATGTCTATTAGCCACCTGAACCTGAATCTGAATCTGAATCTGAATCTGAAGGTCGTATGTAAGATCTAATCGTATTGCCTATATTTATGTCTTTCTACTAATACTCTGCCCATACTGTACCTGTACCTCCTCCTGCCCATACCTGTACCTCCCCTCTATGACGCCCAACATTTCCCCAAGGGAATCAATAAAGGAATATCTGATCTTATCTTATCTTAAAAACCAAGGTCCCGGTCATTGTATTGTCATTATTTTAATGTTGCAGCTAGGGATGTATTTTTTTGCTCCCGATCCGATCCCGATTTGAGTATCTGCCGATACCGATTTTCCCGATCCGATCTTTCGGCAAAAAAAGAAAAGAAAAAAAATGCAATCAAGTTGACCCTTAAGGTTTTTATTTTTTTATTTAACAGTATCCAACTATCCATTATTATCCAACATGGATATGGCTTTTTTTTAACAGTATATCCATTGTATCCAACATGGATATATAGCTTATTTGTTTCATTGCAGCATTGAATCAAAATTCAAAACTAAATAAAGCTTATCAGTGGTGCACCACAAAATAGCCACGTAAAGTAAAACAAATGACATGCAGAATAGTGCAGTAACAAAGGTAGTGCAGTAACAGAGGTAGCTTCACTAGCTTCACAAGTTCAGTTACATTCAGTCATAAATAATCAAATTAAATATAAAATTGGCTTAGTGCAGAATAATTCTAGATTATGAACTAGTCTAGTTAGAGCTAGAAATAGTCTTCAAATAAATATACTAACCTACACTGTAGCACTCAACACTTTGATGAACATTGTTACTCAGCTGATAGAGTCGTGCCCTTCCTTCCTGATGACTTGTCGTACAGAACTTGTAAGTCGCTTTGGATAAAAGCATCAGCTAAATGACTAAATGTAAATGTAAATGTAAATGTAGTTAAAAATATATATTTTTTATTCCCAATCTTCGGGACATCCCTATAGTTGTGTTTTATGACCACAGATCCAGAAGAAAATCTTCTTCTATAACTTTGAACGTTGTCTCTCTCTCTCTCTCTCTCTCTCTCTCTCTCTCTCTCTCTCTCTCTCTCTCTCTCTCTCTCTCTCTCTCTCTCTCTCTCTCTCTCCCTGCAGTATGACGGCCACTCTGGCCAGCATCGGCGCGGCCAGCATCCCCAGTGCCGGCCTGGTGACCATGCTGCTCATCCTCACCGCCGTGGGGCTCCCCACCCAGGACATCAGCCTGCTGGTGGCCGTGGACTGGCTGCTGTGAGTGTTCCTCCTCCTCCTCCTCCTCCTCCAGAATACACCACTGTACCTCCGCGGTAACCCTTTCACTGCCACACTGCAGAAGGTTAACCCTTTACTGTCACACTACCGACGGTTAACCTTCTGTAGTGTGGCAGTGAAACGGTTACCCTGCTGTTGTGTGGCAGTGAAGGGCTTAACCTTCTGTGTATTGTCGCAGTGAAAGGGTTAACCATTTGGTAGTGCGGCAGTGAAAGGGTTAACCTTCTGTGTATTGCGGCAGTGAAAGGGTTAACCGTTTGGTAGTGTGCTAGTAAAGGGTTAACCGTTTGGTAGTGCGGCAGTGAAACGGTTAACCTGCTGTTGTGTGGCAGTGAAAGGGTTAACCTTCTGTGTATCGTCGCAGTGAAAGGGTTAACCGTTTGGTAGTGTGATGGTAAAGGGTTAACCTGCTGTAGTGTGGCAGTGAAACGGTTAACCTGCTGTTGTGTGGCAGTGGGAGGGTTAACCTTCTGTGTATCGTCGCAGTGAAAGGGTTAACCGTTTGGTAGTGCGGCAGTGAAAGGGTTAATAATAATAATAATAATAATAATAAATTGTCTTTATATAGCGCTTTTAAAGAACCCAAAGACGCTGACAATAAACAAAACAAATGAACAGAGAGAGAGAACCACAGGGAATAAGCAACAGGATGAAGACGCAAGACATACAACCAACGGGTAACAAGTAACAAGTACAAAGTCCAGTAGGGGAACAATCAGGGAGGTGGGGGGGGGGGAGGGGGGGGGGGCAGGAGAGGGAGAGAAAGTAGGGAAGGGGAAAGGGAGGTGGTGGGTTGGAGGAGGGTGGTTATGGGTAGGGAAGGTTGTGTGCTTGGGAGAACAGGTGGGTTTTGAGTCGGGATCTAAAGGTGGAGTGAGGGAGGGTCTCTGACAATCTGCGGGAGGGGGTTCCACAGTCTGGGTTACATTGAGCTTTTTCGCACCTACTCCCGAACTACACTTGCACAGATTGATAGACCTAGGGCTAGATCCACAAAGAATGGATTGCACGGAGCAAGTTGCACCCTTACTTACAATTCTGCACGGTGATTGATTGAATGAAAATGTTATTAACAGATTGCAGAATGGGTACAATACAGTACGGCTCAATACACACAATTGTTAAGGGGATGCAGACCAGAGAAAGACTTTCATCTTGTTTACAGTACATCAGGGTCCCCCATTTTCAATTCACAATGAATTGTAAGTAAGGGTGCAACTTGCTCCGTGCAATCCATTCTTTGTGGATCTAGCCCCTAGACTCCGTGGGCAATCTGCGCATGCGTAGTTCGGGAGTGGGTGTGAAAAAGCGACTATAGCTTGGGCCGAGAAAGTGCCGATCGACTTGGGATTGGTCTCTCCGTGTTCAGGAGACTCAGGCGTATATAAAAGTCTATTGGATCATGTCTCCCGCACCCCCACAGCCGTAGCAACAACCACTTAATGTCAAGGCTCTCATCCACATTCGTTCATTTTCTCCCCCCTGCTCTCTCTCCCGTGATTTCATAATCCCGGAAGTGTTGCGCGGTTCTCAACTGGTCTAGCCTCGGGACCCAACATTTTCCTTAGTTATTACATTTTTTAACCACTATGATTTATTTCAAATTTTCTTTTTTGCAGTAATACACAATCACGCACTGTTAAAAACATTAAATAAACACAAAAAAGTGCAACAAAAGTGCAACTAGGGCTAAAAACCCAATGAAATAAAATAATAATAATAATAAATAATATAATGCTTCTTAGCAGACTTCTTAGCTTAACATCACAGGGAAGTTGAGGGAACTAATGGGATAACTGGGGATGTTGTTTGCTCCTGACAAGAGTCTCAAAGTCTGGGGTGATGGTAGACAAAGCAACTCTGAGGTCATGCTCAATGTCCAATCTGTTCCTCTGCTTTGTCTTCAGCTGGACCAAAAAAAAAGTTAAAAAAAAAAGAATTATTATTATTATTTATTTTTTTACACACATAAAATGGCCCCCGCGGCCCACTTTTGGGTCGCGACCAGTGATGCCACAGATTACTTGTAAAAGTAATCCGATTACTGATTACTGATTACTCCTTTAAAAAGTAATCCAAGTTACTTTACTGATTACTTGATTATCAGAGTAACTTAGTTACTTTGAAAGTAACTAGGTTACGAAGTCGTCGTCGTTCCCCCAACAGTTTTTTTTAAACGCTTTATTGAAAGTGCATAAATTGTTTTTAACTTGTTTCTCTGCACATAACGTAAATTGTTAAACTAGTGCTTCAGCTTCTGTACCATCAAGTATGGTAAAGCAACAGTCTATGATGCTCACAGCATTAGAGCAGCCAGCCAGTGGTTTTACAAAACCAGTGTATCCATTCACATCTAACAAATGCAGGCTGAACTATTCAATTATATCAACTGTAACTATTAAATTGTTTTTATAAATGTCTCTCTATAAACATACAAGCAGTCTCTCTTTAACATGTAAATTAACTGTAAATCTGGCAAATAAGAGCTTTTCTCTCTCTCTCTCTCTCTCTCTCTCTCTCTCTCACCCCTCTCTCTCTCTCTCTCTCTCTCTCTCTCTCACCCCTCTCTCTCTCTCTCTCTCTCTCTCTCTCACCCCATGCCTCTTTCTCTCCAACCCCACCCAGACAGCCTACATCTCTAATATAATAATAATAATAATAATAATAATAATAATAATAATAATAATAATAATAATAATAATAATAATAATAATAATTATTATTATTATTATAATATAATCCCTTCTCTCCCTCTCTGTGTGTATGTGTGTGTGTGTGTGCGCGTGTGTGCGTGTGCTTGTGCTTGTGTGTGTGTGTGTGTGTGTGTGTGTGTGTGTGTGTGTGTGTGTGTGTCTCTCTCCCCTCTCTCTGTCACTCGTGTTCTCCCACCTGAAGAACTGTGGGAGAGCATTAGAGCAGCCAGCCAGTGGTTTTACAAAACCAGTGTATCCATTCACATCTAACAAATGCAGGCTGAACTATTCAATTATATCAACTGTAACTATTAAATTGTTTTTATAAATGTCTCTCTAGTCTTCTTGCGGTTTCACTTCGTTTAGACAAGCGTTTTGGGGTGGAATTCTCAGACGAATGCAACGGAGCTCTGCTGTCAGACGATTGGCGCATATGTCACATGACGTGCTGTGAAGACCCGCCCTACTCTGCCTCTGATTCGCAGACTGTGGATGGGGAATGTGATTGGGCCAAAGCAGAGTCACTCACAGACAGAGAGTCCAGTCACGCCGCGAGGACACATTCTTGTGTAACCCTTTCACTGCCACACCACGTCACTCCCAAATAAGAAAAACAGCTCAAAAATGTATTTTTGACTGTCGAAAACGAAATAAAATACTGCATTCCCCCTGCATTATGAATTTATGATGAGATAGTAACGAAATAGTAATGCACAGCCACTTGGACAAGTAACTGCAATCAGATTACTGGCTTTTAAAGATTAACGCGTTAGATTACTATTTTCGGGGGAAAGTAATCAGATTACAATAACGCGTTACTTAGTAACGCGTTACCGGCATCACTGGTCGCGACCCACCAGTTGAGAAACACTGGTCTATAGCACTGCTTGCTTTCATCAGAGGCGATGGTTATGATGTCACTGTGATGACGCCATGCTTCAGTCTTTGAAGGCACTGAGGTTTACGGTTTATGGTTTAATCATTTCTCAACCGGACCTGTTAGCCTGTATCTGATTTAATGACCACATTATGAAAGTGGCCCGATTCAGAATTGAAAGGTTCAAATGGTTTCAAACGACTGGATGTCATTTAGCCAAATCAGCAGCACGGCTGTGTGAGTGTGAGTCTTTTCACCTTTTACATGATCTAGCTTTGGCATGGAGTGAATGTTTAGATCGCTATAGGGGCAAAAGGAACGTAATCCTGGTCAGAACAACGGGGCAGACTGCAATATATTTGCATTTGTTAGCCATTCTAGCGATCTTAAAACAATCAATCCATGCCAAAGCTAGATCATGTAAACGGTGAAAGACTCAACACTCACAGCCATGCTGCTGATTTGGCTAAAAATGACATCCAGTCGTTTGAAACAACTTTTAGTCGGGGGAGTGTCATGGTTTCTCCGCGGAGCCCCGTCGTATTTTTCTTTAGCGCCGCAGCTCGCGCAGCAGGTAGGGGGCAACTTAGTCACGTGACTCAGTCGGTATTGCTGATTGGCTCGAACGTGGTATGTTTGTAAACAAGTGGACAGGTCTATCTATACGTGACGAATAAAACAAAACTTGAACTTCAACTAAAAGCGCTTTCGATAAAAGCTGCTATATAAAATGCACCATAGGGGGGCGACAGTGGCTCAGGAGGTAGAGCAGTCGTCTGGCAATCCGGAGGTTCCCGGTTCGATTCCCGCTCCTCCCGGGGGCAGCGTGTCGATGTGTCCTTGAGCAAAGACACTTAACCCCCCTAATTGCTCCCCCGATGAGCAGGTCGGCACCTTGCGTGGTCGCCTCTGCCGTCGGTGTGTGAATGTGTGAGTGGGTAAAAACGTGAGAAATAAATTGTAAAGCGCTTTGGATAAAAGCTGCTATATTAAAAAAAAGCAGCCGTTTACCGTTGACCATTTCACCGGCTCTTCCTTCCTTCCTTCCTCCCCACGCAGGGATCGGTTCAGGACCTCGGTGAACGTGGTGGGCGACTCCTACGGCGCCGGCATCGTGTACCACCTGTCCAAGCTGGAGCTGGACGAGCTGGACGCCAACGCGGCGGCCATCGCGGCCAAGTCGGACGACATCGAGATGACGAACAAGACCCCGTCCTACTACGACGACATGAAGAACCACCACGAGAACAACTCTAACCAGTGCGTCTTGTCCTCCACCTCCACCGCTAACAATACCGTCGTAGTAGATGAGTGCAAGGTACAATTAACGCTTCCGGACGTAGAGACTTGTCTATAACACCCTTCGTGTCGCATGCCCTGCTCCGCCGCTCGCTTCTCTTCTTTTTCTTTGCATCTATCCTTTTTATTCTGCGCATGTTTTGTACAGTATGATGCCAGTGTAAATAAATACATACATGTATTTTTTCATGACAAAAATGAACCAAAAGAAGAAGAAAAAGGGAAATACGCTTGTGTTGTACATGATTCACCGCGGCGCTCGATGTTGGAATAGCAGCTCTTGTTGTGCCTCTGCGGGTCTCGTCTCGTCGAAGGCTTCGTGATTTGACCCTTTTTAAATCTTTAAACTGGGTCAAATGTGCATCGGCTGAGACGAATTCTGCATCCGATGGCTGTTCTAAACACAATGCTCTTGATTGGGGATGTCCGATATTATCAGCCTACCGATATTGGCATTAAAATGTAATATCGAAAATGATCGGTATCGGTTTAAAAAAAAAATATATATATATATATATATATTTTTTTTTTACATTTATTTAACCTTTATTTACCCAGGCAAGCAAGTAAGAACCAATTCTTATTTAATGTATTGTCAAAAGTTGGCATAATGTTGTGTTAATTCCACGACCAGAAATATGTAATGTTAATTACCTGAAATTATTCAGTTTTTTGGGGGCGGGAATCCCCGCATATATGTATCGGTATCGGAAATGAAGAGTTGGACAATATCGGTATATATCGGATATCGGTAAAAAAAAAAAAAAAAGCCAATATCGAACATCCCTATACTCTTTATTCATACAATTGAAACCAAGAGAGAGACCCGTAGCTGTAGCAGACCGGGAGAGATTTGTGATCTCTGCGTTGTGAAACCGAGACATGGCAGAAGAAGACGGTCGCACTTGGAATCCTCTCCTCTCTGAAAGGAGAGGCCGCCGCTGTAGTTCCCTGAAGCGTCTGTAAAGGTCTACTGATGAGCCTGTTCATTTATTAAAAAGGATCAAAGGTGTTGCCTAGCAACACCGACAGCCCCCCTCACAGCCGGTGGTCCGTCCACCGCGACAGGAAGCTATATTATCCTCCCAGATTGGAATCCTCCGTCTATTAATGGTCACTTGCAGAGAGAGAGAGAGAGAGAGAGAGACGTGGCGAACACAAAGGCTTGCTATTTCATCTGATCTCCTTCTCTGTGCATCATTAACACGACTCACTTTTTTCCCAAAGACGCAAACTACTATAGATTGCCTTGCAAAACTAATTTTTGTATACATAATGCAAAACAACGTGTTCGTTTTGTGTGTATTTTGTACCTTGTTGTATATATGTTTTCGTTTGTATTTATTTGTATTTATTATTATTCTTTTTTTTACTTGTCACACTGCATGTCGAGTCGTCTAAATGTGTCCGGTCTGTTCTCAGGTCAGTCGAGGAAAGTCTGCATGGTTCCCCCCCCCCCCCCCCCCCCCCGACCACGACGAGGTCTTTGGGTTATGAGGTCTCTAGAGAGAATGATGATAATGTTTCCATGACAACAACAACAACAGCAACAGCAACTAAAAAAAAATAAATGGACCAGAAGTGGGTCCAGAATTTGGACCGAGCAGGTTGTTCTGATTCTGTAGAACCACGACTGGACAGAAAATTCTGCCTCCGCCTCATAATCCAAACACTTTGGAATACAATATGCATGACCATCATTGGTTTCCCCAAAGAGATATGGGATTCATAGATGGCGTTCCACGTGGTTATTATGTTCTGATCGGTACAGTATCAGCACAGTATCATCAGCCGATCTCGCTTGAAAAATGTAAACAAAGTACTAATCGACCACAGGAAAAAGGTACATATATCGTATGTTACGTTATAGCCGCGAGTAATATTATTGACATATTTTCGAAAATGTACAATGTGTACAAAATGGCAAATAAGTACAATAAGATAGTTA
This sequence comes from Notolepis coatsorum, assembly GCF_963971535.1. Lineage (NCBI taxonomy): Eukaryota > Metazoa > Chordata > Actinopteri > Aulopiformes > Paralepididae > Notolepis > Notolepis coatsorum. The sequence goes on from NC_140182.1 coordinate 7,328,914, forward strand.
GTCAATGCAACAGTGCAGTGCAATAAGATAGCGCTCTCCGCTTTACAGGTCAGTTTTACAGAACACTGTGTGAATGATGTAGCAAAACAACGTACATTAACGTACCTTTTCGTCCCCGCAATCGATTAGCACTTTGTTTACGCTTTTTCCGGCGAGGTACGCGTCCGTCCGTCCGTCGCACGTCGTCGCCCCCTCGGCGACGATGGGTCGACGTCTCCGTAACGAAGACGACGTGCCCCCCCCCCAAAAAACGCTCTCTTCTGTGCCTCTCTCTGGGATCCTGTGCTGTGTTTTACCTGCCGCTTGCTTACAGGTAACCTCAGCCACTAACGGCTCTGCAGCGGAGTGCACGACGCGCGTCGAAGAAGAACCATGGAAACGTGAATAAAGGCCAGCGAGACACACACACAGAACCCCCCCCCCCCCTGCTCCCCCCACCCCCGAGCTCTCCACGGAGCTCTCCTATCTGCTGAGAAGAACAACAACGAGCGAAAGTGTGTGGGGTAGGGGGGGAGGGGGGAGAGAAAAAAATATATAAGAGTCACACGAACAGAACAATTTTTTTTTTTTTTTTTTACGTAGCGTTTAATTTTTTTTTTTTCATTTAGTCCCTTTATAGTGTTTCCTGTCTATCTGACTGACAACTAATACTAATTCACTTAACAGGGAGACGGTTTACAGAGGTTACGTTTTCACCCCCCGTTAGAGCACATGTGCTACCGTAGCGGAACACTTGCACACAAACGTATACTTCAAGGCTTGGGGAGGGGGGAGGGGGGAGGGGAGAGGGGGGAGGGGGGAGGGGGGAGGGGGGAGGGAGAGGAACGACACAACAACAACAACAACCGGAGCGTTTCTGAAGTTATTCCAGGTAAAAATCCTACTTCTGCGTTTTTTTTTTTGGGATGATTAGCGCGTGGCTTAATTAAAGAACACGGCAACACAAGGACAGGAGTTCCTGAATGTAGTGTTTTTTATTAGGAGTTCGATCCAGGCGATTCCCCCCCCCCCCGACAGTCTAACGACGGGGCAAATGACGAGGGAGTGGTTATTAGTTCATATAGGGTATATATTAGTCACGAAGATAGACAGACGGAACGCTTGTACCGGAAAAAAAAAACGTCCCTAGTATTATTAACCCGCGCCGGTGTGCGCGGTAGGGCAGAGCGCTTTTCATCTCGCTCTCTTTCATCTTGGAAGATAACCTTTTCCATCCTTCCACCCTCGCCGGGGGCCTTTGAAGTGTATCTGACTGTATTCTTGACGCCCCAGTATTTACCCCACTATATACCCACGGGTTCCATCTCATAAAATCGACGGAAGGCAGAGAGAGAGAGAGAGAGAGAGAGAGAGAGAGAGAGAGAGAGAGAGAGAGACGGTACAATAGTAATGAAGGAGGAGAGACACACCCCGAGCGCATGCTCTGTTGGATTTTTCTTTTTTTAAAGCACAAAATGTCAGAACCCCATCTTACCTCGTGTCGCTTTTGTCACATGTCATGGGAGATGTTACATTATGAATATGTTGAATGTGTGTTTTGTGCATGTTTCTGTGTGTGTGCGTGTGTGTGTGTGTGTGTGCGTGTGTGTGTGTGCATGTGTGTGTGTGTGTGTGTGTGTGTGTGTGTGTGTGTGTGTTTGAGACAGAGAGAGAGAGCTGCATGGGATGAAAACATGACCAAGTTGTACCTATAAATAAGGGACCAAACCAATCAATCAAACCCACAGAGGCCTTTGGACCCGCCTCCATGACATCATTTGACAGACATTGATGCCATCCATTCACAATCCATTCACAGCTGACGCCCCCGAGTTGTTAGTACTTCCACACGTATTCCGTACGCTAAGAGAATCACTGCCAATGTTCGTCGTAATTCAACTTCGTCGTAATATTACATATATATATATTTGGATATATTAACTGATTTCCATTTCCAAAAATATAACTCTAATGAAATGAAAACGGACAACGTAAAGAAATGTCGACAAGCTTTTTTGTAATTGAACTTAAGAGAAAATAGCACAAATAATGCTGAAGAAGAAGAAGAAGAAGCACAAATTAAGCTGATACGCCAATGAATACAAATTTAAATCAACGGTATAGGATATATCAAAAGAATCTAAAGACACAAACGTTATCGTCCCCTCCTTACATCCCGTTCCGAGTAAGAGCTGATGTCCAGGAATCCAAAACGGTCCGCAGGACAGAAGACACTCGGGCGTCCGCGTGAACTCACTTGCAGGGAGAAATTAAAAGAAAAAGACACCTTTAAGTTTTGCCTATAACCCTAAAATGTTTACTTGCTCGTGAGAAGCAATTCACCTTCTCAAACAGCCTATACAGCACAACCTTTGAAAGCTTTGACTCTTGAGCACAATGACTGTTTATAAGTATTTTTTTTTTTTTTTTTTAAAGACATCCTTTTTATAACGTGCCAATATATACAATGAGGGATGAGATTATTACTAAGTCAGCTATAATTCTATTGGGAATGGTTGTAATAAGCACACATCACACACAGACCTTTTTTTGTAAGACTTTACATTCCAAGGGTTGTATACATCCTGAGCTTCTCTACTACCCAAAAGCACAAAACACATGAATATATGATTAAAGTGTAAAGAACGATAGATTATACACATTCAACTGGGACACGGTTAAAAGATGTACAGTATATTACCAACTTCCTGCGCGCGGCTCTCGCCTGGGACCGTCCCAGCTGATAAAAGGTAAACAACGATAGCCTCTTTACTGCCAGCCAGGGCTCAACACTGTTGCCACACAGACCACCGTAGAGACTCACGCTCACGAGACGTTACCGGACGAGGGCAGAACGCACGGCACCTGAAAGCGTACGTCGCCCAAGCCGCCAAGCTTCCCAGGTAATGAAGAGATATATTCCTCAGATGAAAACAAACACAAACACGCGCGAACGCTGGAATACTGGCTGCTAAACCTTTTTTGGAGCATATATATATATATATATATATATATATATATATATATATATATATATATATACGTGCGTGTATAGGTGCTCTGTGCAGATGAGACCGGTTGTATGTAAAGTATGGATGGATGGACTTTCTTTATCAGTATTTTTGTCCTGCTGTCTCGGTTCTGTTCATTGTGCGATTTATTAAATGACGACCTTGCCTTGAAGATGTTTAACTTTTAACGAGACGAAGCGGCGATTAAAGTAACTCTAGAACACTTTAATTAACAACACCACACACACACACACACACACACGGAGACGTTTCTTAGCGCGGCGCTCTTTTGCTCTTTAGTTCCAGTTCTAGTCTTTATAACGGCTTGCGACGAGCGCCACGCCCTAATATATACACACCACGCCACATGAACTGAAGTTACACACACACACACACACACACACACACACACACACACACACACACACACACACACACACACACACACACACACACACACACACACACAACACACACACACACACACACACAGACGCACACACACACACACACACACACACACACACACACACACACACACACACACACACACACACACACACACCAAGCGAGCGATGCACGCACCCGTACGTACAAACATATGAGGGGCCGTTTTGGGACATATATACCGTCACTGTCACATACATACATATTGAAAAGTGACAGTGACGGTATATTATGACCTGAACGGCCCCCTCATACAAACACACACATAGACACGTACACACACGTACACACACACCCACACGCATGTAAACACTCTGAAACCTCGATGGTCACGTACTTAATGTGAGTCGGTGAGCCGCAGACACGACAGCACTGAACCCCCCACTCCCCACCCCCTTGAAAGCCTGACCTTTTGACCTTGTGATCTTCAGGAGGAAGCTCTCTAGTGAAAAAAAAAAGCAAGGAGAGGACACTGACCAATGTGTCGCCACCAGTGGGGGGATTGAGTGTTGGACCACTATTATGTTCAAACTCACTGTATTAGAAGCATGAAGTTTAAAATGATGATTTTTATTTTTTTTCTTGCACCACTATCTTAAAAAGCATGCTATTCGAAGTGCCTCCTTGCACTTTGTGTAAATATTGTAGGTACGTTTTTTTTTGTTTGTTTGCTTCTTTTTTCTTTGGGGGGGCGGGGGGGCGGCGTTGAAATGGTACGTATAGGAATTTAGATTCATTACTGTGACTTTTCTTTTTTTATGTAACCCTCTAGCGAAAATATCATCTATGTTCTGAATAAAAATTAGAGTAGATCAAAAATGTATAGAGAGGAACGTGTGATAAAAATGCTTGTTTTTATTTTAATTTTATAATAGCTGTTAACTAGTTGTCTCACTTACCTGTCACACATCAGTATATAAATATCTTTTCTTTTTTTTTGTATCTAATGTAAGCGTTTTGAATGTTCTGTTCCATGGAGATAGAAGCTGTGTGCATTCATTTTCATTGTACATAAATAAATATATAATTGTTCTGTTCAAAATGGCAACGCAGAATGTTCCAGAAATTAACAGTTGACCACGAAGCAGACGCCGTTTGCAACACGAGAAAGAGAGAGAGAGAGAGAGAGTGAGAGAGAGAACGTGGGGAAGTTTCTGTTTTTGTTTTATTTTCGACAATTGGGAGCCCAAGGAGGAGGAGGAGGATGATGATGAAGGATTGGCTCGATGTGGAAGTTAGTTACTTTACGAAGAGAAGGAAGTGTAACGGTGTACCCTCGTGTATGACAGAAGGACCAGTCCCAGGACGAGCCTCGTCAACCTCATGGCGACCGAACGAGCAAACGGCGTCAAATGTTAATCAAAACGCACAGAGTATTAGCTAACGCCTGTAACGATAGCGCGACGACATTTCCTCAGGTGACGTCTGTCCGATCTCGTCTTTCCGTCGGAAGCAACAACAACAACAACAACAACACACCTAGTTAGTCTCTTTTTCATCTTGCGGTGCTCGCATGCTCCTTTTTTTGACGTGTTTAACCCTTTCAGGTGTGCTGCGGCCTCATGTGGCTGAACATGCTAGACGTCGCTCGTCTAGACATTCCAAGCTAGCTATATTCTCTCCCGGAACATTCCATAGAGAAATGTACTACACCTGGATGGGTTAAAAAGTGGCTCGACGTTGATATTAACGCCAAAACAGTCACGTGACCACTTTTATATCGTACGGGTGCAGCGACTGTTAACCAGCGTACCTGCTATATGTCTCCTCTCATTGGACGTTACAAGAGCCTCTGTGTGTCACTCAATGAACACGGTTGACCGTACTCACACGGCGGCCATTTTGCTCTTACATCACGCTCGGGGTGGGATTTGGCGGGAATAGGGTGGAAAGGAATCCCGCCCCCTGAGTGCGACATAAAAGCAAAATGGCCACCGAAAACCGCCTTTATCCCCGCCGTCACGTCGTTTTATTTCATATGAAATGTATGCACGTATTACGACATATTATTATCGAGCTAACGGTAAAGAGGAAATGGAAATTGATTGGCACAGTGTTTCTAAGATGAGCCAGTATATCTTCAAGTCTGTTTTCTATACAGAAGTGTGTGTCTTTTGAAACTCCTGAGTAGACCTATAACCTATATCTCACTCCTGCCCTCTGTACCTTTCTGACCCAAGTATACTTTTCTAGAACCTTCCCTCTTTGTAAAGCCGTTGTTGTCATTTTGATGTAAAGGGAGAGAGTATGTGGGGGGAGGGGGGGGGTGGGGGATACAATATTGATAAAATATAAAGACAAAAAAGACGAGTTCCTTTCTTTATACCCGATCTATGGTATACATAAGAGTATGTTCATACATATCAATGAGTGTTGTACCTTTGGTGTACATATACAAATATGATAACTAATAAATGTTGATTCATAACTAAATTTTGTCTGTCTTTTTGTTTTATTTCCATGAAAACGCTGATTTAGAAAACATTGCTGAGAACTCAAAATGTATAACGGTGTTGGTGTAGTGCTGTATATACCGTACTGTATATATATATATATATATATATATATATATATATATATATATATATATATATATATATATATATATATATATACACGGTATATACAGCATTATTGTACATGCTCTCATACAGAGTTATATGGGTTATAATGCAGGTGTATAACTAGGTATATAGAAGGATTATGTGCAGGTATTTTCAGACAGATATGTATATATATATATATATATATATATATTATATACAGTACGGTATATACAGCACTATTTTACACTATTGTATGTAAGACAGACAAGAGAAAAACACGTCTCAAGGCAGTACAAAATAAAGGGAGAGCACGGCACCCTAATTAATAATGTAATATAATGTAATATACAACAATATGACTGTAGTAGAACATGTTAGTGGTTGTAGAAGATCATCAACATCAACATATGCATGAGCATCAACATTACCACAACCCCCAGTACGTCCCCTGAGACCTGGGGTATTATTTACCTAGCTTGTTGCAAGCCGCCACGAACCAGCCTGATTGATTGATTGATTGAAAACTTTATTAACAGATTGCAGAATGGGTACAGTACAGTACAGCTCAATACATACAATTGTTAAGGGGATGCAGACCAGAGAAAGACTTTCGTCTTGTTTACATCAGGGTCCCCCATTTTCAATTCATCATAACATATATGACATACACGACATACAGATAGACAGTACTGCTACATCTATACATTTATGACATACCAGATTTACAAATACAGTACTGTTTGTGATACAAAAAGAGTCTAGAGAAGAGAGTATATACATTTGACGTAGAAACTGTACATTGGAGGAGGTTGGTGGGGGGTGGGGGGGGGGGGGGGGGGGCTGTACATTGGAGGTGGTTGGGTGGGGGGGTGGGTAACTGTACATTGGAGGGGGTTGGGTTAGGACATTTACAGGAGCTAAGCTAGAGAAAAGCTACTGATGATGGAGTCCTGAGTCCTCATTGATGTTTTGGATACACAATGTTATAATAATAATAATAATGCATTTTATTTAAAGGCGCCTTTCTGAGCACCCAAGGTCGCCGTACGGGGTTAAAAACAAATACAATTTCACACAGTAAAAACACAGTATTACAGAGTTACATAGGGGGAGCAGTTATAATAAACTTACAATGAAATTGATTATGCCAGAATGAACAGATGGTGTTTTTAGACGGGAAACAAAGGTGGGGAGGTGGTCTATTGTTATCTATTATATCTCCCATCCTAGTCATCATCAACATCAGATCATCAGATCATCAGATCATCATCATCATCATCATCGAGAATAACGATGGTGTTCATTAAAAAAAGCGCCACAGCAGCAGGTACAAAGGACTTCCTGGATGCGTGAACACTTTCGGCAACCAACATGCGCTTCCGCGTTTCTCTGATTGGCCGAGCGCCTTCCGGGTTTCTCTGATTGGCCGAGCGCGGCTCCCCCTTAAGCTCCAGGAGAGAGGAGAGAGGCTGAAAACCCGCAGTTCTTGCCCGACTGATGGGAGCCGAATCCCGGATCCGATTTTTCTGATGAATACCCCCAAAACATGGAGGTCCCGAACGCATGGAAGTATCCGTAACGAATCATTAAAAAAATATACCGTTAACTGGAATATGTTGTGCCTTTACATGTTGGATTATGTAATTGGTTTGTCATGACAAACTAATAAAAAATCGCGATTTACCCGGTGGCTACAACAACACACAGTGACTACATGCGTGTTGTTGTAGCCACCGGGTAAATCGCGATTTTTTATTAGTTTGTCGCGGATCATGCGCATGCGCACGCTTGGCCAATCAGAGCAATTCAGAGCAACGCGGAAGGGCATGTTGGTTGCCTAAAGTGTTCACGCTTCCTGGATCTGAGAGAGCTCTTCAGCTCGTTAAAGACATTACTCACTGGATGATCCTCCTTTAGCGAGCCCCTGGGGTCAGAGGTCAAGCCAATAATGGATCCTGCCTTCCAGATCACTTTATTAAACAGTAAGATAAAATATTCAATTATTGATCCCTTGTTTTAAATTTCAGCAGGGTAATAGTAGACTAGAAAGACATAAATATAGACAATCAAATTTGATCTGAATATAGAAATATGAGAGAAATAAAGGTGCAGATGCGGGTCTATAATACGCCTCATGACTCATTTATAAAAAATTATACTAGTTTACACAAGCGACGTGTGTGACTCATTTAAATACATGCCATAACAAAAAAGGTTGCATTTTAAAGGGATAGTTCACAATCATTGGACCCCTTGTAACATGCGGTGCACCAAGGGGAACATATCAATATAAGAAAACAATATGAAATGTGTTGATAACTAGTAGTGTGGCCCAATGTCTTTTATGACAGTCTGGTCAACGTTAACACTCACTTGGTCCCAGGTGGGGGTGTGGTGGTTAGGGCGGTTCCTAACTCACTTGGTCCCAGGTAGGGGTGTGTGGTGGTTAGGGCGGTTCCTAACTCACTTGGTCCCAGGTGGGGGTGTGGTGGTTAGGGCCGGTTCCGAACCCTCAGCGGGCCATCTTGGGTCTTGGGATCAATGCCTCGTGGAGAATCTGCTGTCGTTCGAGGAGGAGGGAGCTTTTGCTGAGGCCTCCGACCAACCAAGCCAGGGATAGGGTGCAAGAACCACTCTAAAATCTACGTGCATATCGCTGCTGGCGGAAGAAGGTCTTAACTCAATTTTTTTTTTTTTTTTTTATCAACTCAGTAGATCATCCTCCATGTGTGTGTGGTTTTACAAAGTTTAAACAATGGGAAAGCATTGAACCAATCATCTGTCTAAACCTCGTAACTCTATTCGCCCTCAAATCTGTGTTCGTTTTTTTTCATCTGCTGAAAAGTTGGGTTTTTTCGAGTTACGAGGTTTTCTTCCGCCAGAGACGATATCTGTTTGTGGAGTGAGATTATGGAACGGATTGGACGAGGAGGTTAAACTGAGTAAAAACATAAACCAGTTTAATAGAAAGTTAAAAAAGGAATATTGGAAAGGGTTAAGGAGGAGGGAGAACGTGACGTTTGGCATTAAAAGGAATATGTTATATATAGAATATGTATTAACTAGTCAGACTCATGTATGTGTTGTCGAGATGTCGGGGGAATGTGGGAAACAGAGCAATGTTACATGTTGTATGTATGTTGTATGTTGTATGTATAGCATGTTGTATGTACAGTATAGCAATTGATGGTCAGGGTGTGAGGAGCTTCTTCCATCCCCGTTCTCAAACCATTAACCCTTTCACTGCCACACGACAGAAGGTTAACCCTTTACTATCCCTTTACCCATTAACCCTTTACGACGGCGATGCTCCATCATTAGCAGCATTAGCTCCGCTAGATGCGGAGCTAATGATGCTAATGATGGAGCATCACCGTCGGTTGTGTGATAGTAAAGGGCTAACCTTCTGTATTGTCACAGTGAAAGGGTTAAGTGGTGTCTGTTGTTACTGTTGTCTATTGTTTTGTGGTGGTTATTGTAGTGTTTTGTGGTTGTCTTGTATTGTATAGGTTGCATGAATAGTTCAGACGTAGTCTTTGTTCCTATTGGATTACTTGTGTTCTCCTTTCTTTTTGTTTTTGGGACATGGATCGACATGGGACATATTTCCAGGGGTGTAAAAAGTACCCAGAAATGATACGTGGAAGTATGGGTACCGTCTCAAAATCGTACTCAATTAACAGTCAGAGTATCTGGCTAAAAACACTCTTGAAGTAAAAGTCAAAACGTTTCTACTTTTAAATGTACTTAAGTACTAAAAAGTTAAAGTAAAAACTTTTTTTATTGCAAGGGATAGACCAGGGGTCTCAAACTCATTCCATCGTGGGCCAAGTTTTAATTTGATATGAAATTATTCTTCTGATAGCAGGTGTTTAATCAAAGATCCCCGCTTTCTAGTCTTGCACAAGGACCAATCAGCATGGGTATGGGCGGGTTAATTTTCCATTGATGTGGATTTGATTGGCTGTTTTTAAATAAGGTGCGGCCGCAGGATTAATAACGCTAACGTTAGTTCGGCCAGAGAAACAAATATACTAATTAAAATGGTTGGACCTGCAGGATTTGTACTTTGTACTTTGTAGGTCTGCATTTTAAATGTAAGGTGTAAAAAGTATGTTTTTTTTCTCTGAAATGTAATTGAGTAAAAGTACAAGTATACAAACATAATAATACTCAAATAAAGTACAAATCCCCAAAAATAGTACTTAAGTATTGTAACAAAGTACAATTACTCAAGTACTTTACACCCCTGTAAGCAGCGCGCAGTTAGGAGACTAAAGAGACAGCTTTATCACGAAAGACAACATATATTAAATTGTATTGCATTTGTTTTGTAGGTTGCATTTTCTTTTCCTGCCACAGATATATATGATTATATTATTGTTGGTTATTGTCTCCTTTCTGAAGAAATTGACTTTCACACATGTGATTTTATGTTTACTTATAATGCATATATACAGTATCTGGTTAAGTCATAGCTACTATACTTTAACCATTTCACTACAACACTACAGAAGGTTAACCTTTCACTACCACACTACAGACGGTTAACCTTTCACTACCACACTACAGACGGTTGGTAGTGAAAGGGTTAACCTTCTGTAGTGTGGTTGTGAAAGGGTTAAACGGAAAAGTGTCTGGCTCTGTTCTTCCCGGGTTCAGATGTTCTTGCATCATGACCCTGATTCCATGGTAACCATACTTCCTCCCTAGACAGCAATGCAGTCGTCCATTCATCTCCCTTTCTCACTATTCACTCTCTCTCTCTCTCTCTCTCTCTTGCTCTGCCTCTTCCTCCCACCCTCTCCCTCTCCACCCCCTCTTTCTTTCACTCTCTCTCCTCTCTCCCCCCCTGTCTCTCTCTCCCTTTTCTTTCTTTCTCTCCTCTATCTGTCTCTCTCTCTCTCTCTCTCTCTCTCTCTCTCCCCATTTATTTATTTCTCTCTCCCCTCTCTTTCTCTCTCCCTCTTTTTTCTCTCTCCTCCCTGTCTCTCTTTCTCTCTCTCTCGCCCCATCTCTCTCCCTCCCCCTTTCTTTCTTTCTTTCTTTCTTTCTCTCTCCCCCTCTCTTTCTTGCTCTCTCCCCTGTCTCTTTCTCTCCCCTCTCTCGCTTTCTCTCTCCCCCGCTCTCTCACCCGTCTCTCACCCTTCCCCCATCTCTCTCCCCTTTCTCTCTCTTCCTGTCTCCCCCCTCCCCCCCATCTTTCTCTCCCCTCTTCAACCCTTCCCCCCTCTCCCCCTCTCTCCCGCTCTCTGCACCCCCTTCTCCCCCCTTGTCCCCCCATTTCCCTCTCCCCCTCTCTCCGCCCCCCTTTCCCTCTCCCCATCTTTCTCTCCCCTCTTCAACCCTTCCCCCCTCTCTCTCCCCCCCCCGTCCCCCCATTTCCCTCTCCCCCTCCCCCCTCTCCCTCTCTCTCCCCACATAAAAAAGGAATGAACACCACAACGTGTCTACATCTCGTTTATACATATTTTTATTTCATCCATGACTTTACAAATCTTTTCCTCAACACATTTGTTAATTCGTCGTTACAGCTCACCTACTGTCATACAGTTCGCTAAGGTCCCTCAAAATGATTCATAGTGAGAGTGAAATCAAAATAAAAAGATTTAGGAGCAAAATGAGAACAAACGATTGGGGGGGGGGCGACGACAAGGACTCTTCCAGGAAGCCAACAGGAACGAGTCGTCAGAACAAACCAATATGACTGGTTACGCTGGTCATATCCATGAAGAGAATCGGTACATTGTGAACCTGTTAAATGTGCTGTAAATGGTGTTTGTTTGTTAAAATACATGTTAAATAGCACTACATTCTGACAGCCATCACTGATACAGTGCGTCTGGTCATTAACATGGGTGTCCCAGTCCTTCCTGCTCACAAAAACACAAAATAGATTTTGTGGTATCCTGTTCCCACTGTATCCAACCAGGAGAGAACCCTAGAGAGAGAACCTCTTATTTCAAGAAATATTGCCAAGCATTGCTTATTTTTTTTTAATAATTTTTTAAAGCAGCCATTTACTACACTGGTAGATTATTATAATAATTTCAGACACTATTTGCTTAAAACTTTAATTTTTTTATTTCTTACTTTTGCAGTGTGGAGTTCTCTCTCCTGATTGGATAAAGTGGGAACAGGATACCCATGTTACTGATTATATATCAGTGATGGCTGTCATAATGTAGAGCTATTATTTTAACAGGTAGACCACTTATTTTAACAAAGTAAAAAATACCAGGTACAGGATAATGAAAGCTGTAGTCAAATCCATTACTCCCTGCTGTCGGGGGCACATGATCACATGACCTTTCGGATCCAGGGTTAACCCACACATCTCCGTCGTCATGTGCCTCTGTGATCAGCGGTTGTTTTTACTTTAGTTACTTTAGTTACTTTATCTTAGATGTTACATGTTCAAACGATGACTGTTACAATGTTAGCGTTAGATGTCACCTGACCACGTTTATGATTGACCATATTCACAGGGCGGCCATTTTGCTCTTATGTCATGCTCTGGGCGGGATTCCTTTGGGCATAGGCATAGTTTTAGGGGGGGGGGGGGGGGGTTGCAGGGGACAAGAGGTAAATGTGTTCCCCTCAAAAGATATAGCTAATATGAAAGACAATTTAGTACCCAAAAGAGGTAAAAAAAATAAACAAGGGGGTTAAAACATTTATACATCCTCCTTATCTGTAATTATATATTAACCTACAGTTTCAGACACCGCTACAGGACCATACCATCAGACAGACGCCCCTACAGGACCGTACCATCAGACAGACAGCCCTACAGGACCGTACCATCAGACAGACACCCCTACAGGGCCGTACCATCAGACAGACACCCGCCTACAGGACCGTACCATCAGACAGACACCCCCCTACAGGACCGTACCATCAGACAGACAGCCCTACAGGACCGTACCATCAGACAGACACCCCTACAGGACCGTACCATCAGACAGACACCCGCCTACAGGACCGTACCATCAGACAGACACCCCTACAGGACCGTACCATCAGACAGACACCCCTACAGGACCGTACCATCAGACAGACACCCCTACAGGACCGTACCATCAGACAGACACCCCTACCGGACCGTACCATCAGACAGAGACCCCTACAGGACCGTACCATCGGACAGACACCCCTACAGGACCGTACCATCAGACAGACAGACACCCCTAACAGGACCGTACCATCAGACAGACACCCATACAGGACCGTACCATCAGACAGACACCCCCCTACAGGACCGTACCATCAGACAGATAGCCCTACAGGACCGTACCATCAGACAGACACCCCTACAGGACCGTACCATCAGACAGACACCCCTACCGGACCGTACCATCAGACAGACAGCCCTACACGACCGTACCATCAGACAGACACCCCCCTACAGGACCGTACCATCAGACAGACACCCCTACAGGACCGTACCATCAGACAGACACCCCTACCGGACCGTACCATCTCAATCTCGCAGACGTGCCTCTCATAAAAGGTCAGAATCAGAATGCAGTAAATGAAGCGTAACTTGACGCTCAAAACGTCCGGGGGCCGGGGAGGACCCCCAATGTTGAAACCAACCCTAGCGTCCATTTGCCTTTTGGGAATCCCATCCTGAGCGTGACATGAGAGCAAAATGGCCGCCGTGTGAATATGGTCACCGCCCTCCAGCTCATCCTCCTCGGTGACGACATCGCAGACGGACCGGTCCCGGGCACACGCTCGAACCCGGTGTGTGTCACGTCCTGACTGGGCTCACAGCGTCGTCACGTTGCCCTCTCGACGTCGTTTCATTATGTACACACACACGCGCACCGTGTTAATGCACATGTTCGTCATTATACAAAGGTGCTTTCAAATGCACACATGTCTGGAATGCTATACATCAACTCGATCGTGATCTCATAAGTACTGTGTCCGATTAAATAACTCTCAAATATGACACATTCTTTAATCAACAGCCCCCCCCCCCCCCCCCCCACCCGCACCCACCCACACACGATGATTGACAACTATTGCTAAGGCATTTTTTTTTTTTAAACACACATACCGTATATATATATATATACAGAGACACAAAAAAAAGTGAATTAAAACCTGCATAAATTAAGATAGCGACATTTTCTGGAAACGATTTGAAATGAAAGCACTCCACAGGCCATGTGAGAAATATACAAGATTTACGACGTAGAGCGTGAGGAAAGTAAGTGGACAAGGAGATTGAAAAACACTCAATGGTTGCAATATTAAAATAATGTGAAACGAAACGACCCAAAACATTCAGCCATATTGTTGTCTGACATATATGTGTGTGTGTGTGTGTGTGTGTGTGTGTGTGTGCGTGCGTGCGTGCGTGCGTGTGTGTGTGTGCGTGCGTGCGTGTGTGTGTGTGTGTGCGTGCGTGCTGTGTGTGTGCGTGTGTGTGTGTGTGTGCGTGTGAGAGTGTGTGCTCGCTCATGTGTGTGTGTGTCCCGCCATTTTTAGCTGCAATCAAATGCCGGTTGGTTAGCTGGTTGATTGGTTGATTCACCAACATTTTGCCACAAGTTTCAAGTCAAGATTGTGTGTCTGTGTGTGTGTGTGTGTGTGTGTGTGCGTGTGTTCATGCCGATTGGCTCAAAGTTGCCGTGGCAACAGAAGCGTGGCCTATCACAAAAAGGTCGCAGCTATTGCGAATTTGCGCTCGTTTCAAAATAGATTCTGGCTGAAAAGAACAGAACGGGTCAAAGCTTAACAATTTTTTTTTTCTTTTCATTACATTTTTCTTTTTATCAGTGTGTTCCTTAAAACTCAGGACCAGGCGACCCGAACCGGTCAGGGGTGTAAAAAGTACCCAGAAATTATACTTTAAGTGAACGTATACCGTCTCAAAATCCTACTCAAGTAAAAGTCAGAGTATCTGGCTAAAAGCGCACTTGAGTAAAAAGTAAAAAACGTTTCTACTTTTAAATGTACTTAAGTACTAAAAAGTAAAAGTAAAAACTTTTTTTCAGACTGTCTATTCTTCTGATAGCAGGTGTTTAATCAAAGATCCCCGCTTTCTAGTCTTGCACAAGGACCAATCAGCTATGGGTATGGGCGCGTTCATTTTCCATTGATGGGGATTTGATTGGCTGTTTTTAAATAAAGAGCGGCCGCAGGATTAATAACGTTAACGTTAGTTCGGCCAGAGAAACAAATATACTAATTAAAATAGGTTGGACCTGCGAGATTTGTACTTTGTACTTTGTAGGTCTGCATTTTAAATGTAAGGAGTAAAAAGTGTGTATTTTTTCTCTGAAATGTAAGAGTAAAAGTACAAGTACACAAACCTAATAATACTCGAGTAAAGTACAAATCCCCCAAAAACAGTAACAAAGTACAATTACTCAAGTACTTTAGACCCCTGGACCCGGTCCCTATGAAACCTCGTACGGCTCCCTGTGAGGGACAAACGCTCTCCTGCCCTCGCCGTTGCAGTAGAACAATTCAAACAAACGCAAAAACAAAGGACAGCCCTCCCTCCAAACACACCCACCCCATACTCTGCTGCATTATCAGTGTCCATTTCGGGGGGGGCCGCAAGTGTCCATATCAACCCCAATCAGCATTGTTACCCCCCCCCCCCCCCCCCTCTCGAACCTCACCCCACAAACCTTGTACCCCCCCCCCCCCCCCCTCCGAAAGAGTTCTAGATCAAAACTCTCCCGTCGTCTCCTCCTCTCCCTCTTCCTCCTCCTCCTCCTCCTCCTCACGCCAGCTGCTCCTTGTCCGGCGTCTCCTCCAGCGCGATGACGGTGAACTCCTCCGTGTTGCCGTTCTCCTGGATCTTCTCCTTGGTCATCAGCGTCACCATCTCCTGCTCCCTCTCCTGGGCGCGGGAGCTGGCCACCGACGAGGCCGCCGCCCCGTTGCCCTCGCTGCCGTCCTTGGAGGTGATCATCAGGGTCTGCTGCTTGCCGAACCAGCTGAAGGGGGGGGGAGGAGAATTATTTTGTGTTTTTGCCTTTTCTGGTTTTTCTCCCATCCCCCAATTGAGTCCTTGTGCCAATTCACTTCCTGATCCCACTGTCGGTGTGGGGAGGGTGTCGACTACCACCGGCGGCTGCCCTTCAATCAATCAAGTCAAGCCTATAGACTTCATGAAGGCATGCACGGTGTGGCACGGTGGTGTAGTGGTTAACATTGTCGCCTCACAGCAAGAAGGTCCTGGGTTCGATTCCCGCTTCGGGCCCAGGTTACTGGGTTACTGGCCGTTCTTTTTTTTTTATCTACTTTTTTCTCCTCCTTTTTCTGTGATTTTTCTCCCCATCCCAATTGACCTCTCGTGCCAATTCTCCCTCCCCTGTCCTGATCGTTGCTCGCATATGCCCCCCCCACTGGCCGGTTGTAGGGAGGATAGAAGCCTTGCATCACATGTCCCCTCCGATACACAAGGAGGCAGCCTGTCACATCTTTTCACCTGCCAGCGCACTCTCATTTGGCGAGGTGTAGTATGTGGGAGGCTCACACTACCCCCGCCATTTTCCTGACTTTGCTGTGCAGGCGCCCCCCCCAACCGACCTGTAGGAGTCGCTGTTCACAACGACCAGACTACCACCCTTCGACTTCCCACCCGCTAACTCTGCCAATTGAGTTAGTATGACGGCCGGGGCAAGCCGGAGGCAACGCTGACAGCCGGATTTCGAACCCGGTGTCTCTTGCGTTGGTGACGAGCGCAATGTCCGCTGCGCCACCCAGCCGCTCTCCCTGGCCTTTCTGTGTGGAGTTAACATGTTCTGCCTCCCGAAAAAGAGATAATAAACCCAATGGAAAAACATGCGTAACAGATCGCTAACAAACAATACAGCGCACATTGGCACAAATGGATTAAAGTGGGAAATGATCAAGTAAGACGTACCTTTTTCGCTTGGCGACAGCGGCACAGACGAGGAGAAGAGCGCACACCGCCGCGATCACTGCAATGATGACCACCCAACCTGCAAAATAAGGTATATGTATTGTCCGTGAGGCTGTGATCTGATTGGGCGCCTTTTTTTTGCCCTCAAACGCGATACACGGCGGCAGACGTAGTGAATCGAAAGTGCACAGGTCGCGATACTACTGATTACCGTTGCTACCTCAGCTAACGTTACATAAGTTACATACATTACTGTTGCTACCTCAGCTAACGTTACATAAGTTACATACGTTACTGTTGCTACCTCAGCTAACGTTACATAAGTTACATACGTTACCGTTGCTACCTCAGCTAACGTTACATAAGTTACATACATTACTGTTGCTACCTCAGCTAACGTTACATAAGTTACATACATTACCGTTGCTACCTCAGCTAACGTTACATAAGTTACATACATTACTGTTGCTACCTCAGCTAACGTTACATAAGTTACATACATTACTGTTGCTACCTCAGCTAACGTTACATAAGTTACATACATTACTGTTGCTACCTCAGCTAACGTTACATAAGTTACATACGTTACCGTTGCTACCTCAGGTAACGTTACATAAGTTACATACGTTACCATTGCTACCTCAGCTAACGTTACATAAGTTACATACGTTACCGTTGCTACCTCAGCTAACGTTACATAAGTTACATACATTACTGTTGCTACCTCAGCTAACGTTACATAAGTTACATACATTACTGTTGCTGACTCAGCTAACGTTACATAAGTTACATACATTACTGTTGCTACCTCAGCTAACGTTACATAAGTTACATACATTACTGTTGCTACCTCAGCTAACGTTACATAAGTTACATACATTACTGTTGCTACCTCAGCTAACGTTACATAAGTTACATACAGTACATTACTGTTGCTACCTCAGCCAACGTTACATAAGTTACATACATTACTGTTGCTACCTCAGCTAACGTTACATAAGTTACATACATTACTGTTGCTACCTCAGCTAACATTACATAAGTTACATACATTACTGTTGCTACCTCAGCCAACGTTACATAAGTTACATACATTACTGTTGCTACCTCAGCTAACGTTACATAAGTTACATACATTACCGTTGCTACCTCAGCTAACGTTACATAAGTTACATACATTACTGTTGCTACCTCAGCTAACGTTACATAAGTTACATACGTTACTGTTGCTACCTCAGCTAACGTTACATAAGTTACATACATTACTGTTGCTACCTCAGCTAACGTTACATAAGTTACATACATTACTGTTGCTACCTCAGCTAACGTTACATAAGTTACATACATTACCGTTGCTACCTCAGCTAACGTTACATAAGTTACATACATTACTGTTGCTACCTCAGCTAACGTTACATAAGTTACATACATTACTGTTGCTACCTCAGCTAACGTTACATAAGTTACATACAGTACATTACTGTTGCTACCTCAGCTAACGTTACATAAGTTACATACATTACTGTTGCTACCTCAGCTAACGTTACATAAGTTACATACATTACCGTTGCTACCTCAGCTAACGTTACATAAGTTACATACATTACTGTTGCTACCTCAGCTAACGTTACATAAGTTACATACATTACTGTTGCTACCTCAGCTAACGTTACATAAGTTACATACATTACCGTTGCTACCTCAGCTAACGTTACATAAGTTACATACATTACTGTTGCTACCTCAGCTAACGTTACATAAGTTACATACATTACTGTTGCTACCTCAGCTAACGTTACATAAGTTACATACAGTACATTACTGTTGCTACCTCAGCTAACGTTACATAAGTTACATACATTACTGTTGCTACCTCAGCTAACGTTACATAAGTTACATACATTACTGTTGCTACCTCATCTAACGTTAAATAAGTTACATACATTACTGTTGCTACCTCAGCTAACGTTACATAAGTTACATACATTACTGTTGCTACCTCAGCTAACGTTACATAAGTTACATACATTACTGTTGCTACCTCATCTAACGTTAAATAAGTTACATACATTACTGTTGCTACCTCAGCTAACGTTACATAAGTTACATACATTACTGTTGCTACCTCAGCTAACGTTACATACATTACTGTTGCTACCTCAGCTAACGTTACATAAGTTACATACATTACTGTTGCTGACTCAGCCAACGTTACATAAGTTACATACATTACTGTTGCTACCTCAGCTAACGTTACATAAGTTACATACAGTACATTACTGTTGCTACCTCAGCTAATGTTACATAAGTTACATACATTACCGTTGCTACCTCAGCTAACGTTACATAAGTTACATACATTACAGTTACTACCTCAGCTAACGTTACATAAGTTACATACATTACTGTTGCTACCTCAGCTAATGTTACATAAGTTACATACATTACTGTTGCTACCTCAGCTAACGTTACATAAGTTACATACATTACCGTTGCTACCTCAGCTAATGTTACATAAGTTACATACATTACCGTTGCTACCTCAGCTAACGTTACATAAGTTACATACATTACTGTTGCTACCTCAGCTAACGTTACATAAGTTACATACATTACTGTTGCTACCTCAGCTAACGTTACATAAGTTACATACGTTACCGTTGCTACCTCAGCTAACGTTACATAAGTTACATACATTACTGTTGCTACCTCAGCTAACGTTACATAAGTTACATACATTACTGTTGCTGACTCAGCTAACGTTACATAAGTTACATACATTAGTGTTGCTACCTCAGCTAACGTTACATACATTACTGTTGCTACCTCAGCTAACGTTACATAAGTTACATACATTACTGTTGCTGACTCAGCCAACGTTACATAAGTTACATACATTACTGTTGCTACCTCAGCTAACGTTACATAAGTTACATACAGTACATTACTGTTGCTACCTCAGCTAACGTTACATAAGTTACATACATTACCGTTGCTACCTCAGCTAACGTTACATAAGTTACATACATTACTGTTGCTACCTCAGCTAACGTTACATAAGTTACATACATTACCGTTGCTACCTCAGCTAACGTTACATAAGTTACATACATTACCGTTGCTACCTCAGCTAACGTTACATAAGTTACATACATTACAGTTACTACCTCAGCTAATGTTACATAAGTTACATACATTACCGTTGCTACCTCAGCTAATGTTACATAAGTTACATACATTACTGTTGCTACCTCAGCTAACGTTACATAAGTTACATACATTACTGCTGCTACCTCAGCTAACGTTACATAAGTTACATACGTTACTGTTGCTACCTCAGCTAACGTTACATAAGTTACATACATTACTGTTGCTACCTCAGCTAACGTTACATAAGTTACATACATTACTTCTGCTACCTCAGCTAACGTTACATAAGTTACATACGTTACTGTTGCTACCTCAGCTAACGTTACATAAGTTACATACGTTACTGTTGCTACCTCAGCTAACGTTACATAAGTAACATACATTACCGTTGCTACCTCAGCTAACGTTACATAAGTAACATACATTACTGTTGCTACCTCAGCTAACGTTACATAAGTAACATACATTACTGTTGCTACCTCAGCTAACGTTACATAAGTAACACACATTACCGTTGCTACCTCAGCTAACCGATAACGTTACATAAGTTACATACATTACTACTGATTACCATTGCTACCTCAGCTAACCTTACATAAGTTACATACATTACTACCGTTAGCATTGAAGCTAACGTTAACTAACCTTGGCAACTATCACAAATTTCCCCAAAGGGATCAATAGAGTGTATAACTACTAACGAGTCGGTTGTCGTCAATCAGCACTTGCTAACGGGTCTGATCCTTTAGCTCAGCTAGTTAGTGCGGCCGCCTGTGGATCCTATGGTCCTAGGTTCAAATCCACTCAATTACAAAAGGAATATCTTATTTTACAGTATCTTATCTTATCAATAATACATGAGACATGTCAGAGTACTGGTAGGTGTTGATCACTGGTGTAAAGTACTTGAGTAATTGTACTTCGTTACAATACTTAAGTACTGTTTTGGGGTATTTGTACTTTACTCAAGTATTATTAGGTTTGTATACTTGTACTTTTACTCAATTACATTTCAGAGAAAAAAAACATACTTTTTACGCCTTACATTTAAAATGCAGACCTACAAAGCACAAAATTACAAATCTCACAGGTCCAACCATTTTAATTAGTGTATTTGTTTCTCTGGCCGAACTAACGTTAACGTTATTAATCCTGCGGCCGCTCTTTATTTAAAAACAGCCAATCAAATCCCCATCAATGGAAAATGAACCCGCCCACACCCATGCTGATTGGTCCTTGTGCAAGACTAGAAAGCGGGGATCTTTGATTAAACACCTGCTATCAGAAGAAAAGACAGTCAGAGTGACGAGCTACAGAAGATGGCCACAAACTATAGTACGGGTGATGAAGAGGACGAAACGGAACATTTCATTGCCCCGGAATAAAAAAAAAAATTTACTTTAACTTTTTAGTAAGTACATTTAAAAGTAGAAACTTTTTTACTTTTACTCAAGTGTGTTTTTAGCCAGATACTCTGACTTTTACTTGAGTACAATTTTGAGATGGTACCCATACTTTCACCTAAGTATAATTTCTGGGTACCTTTTACCCCCCTGTGGTGTTGATACATGAGACATGTTAGAGTACTGGTAGTGGTAGGCATAGATATCTATAGAACACTAGATAGGTTCAGTGACGTCGCTCTCCATTGGCCGGCAGC
Source organism: Notolepis coatsorum (assembly GCF_963971535.1). Taxonomy (NCBI): domain Eukaryota; kingdom Metazoa; phylum Chordata; class Actinopteri; order Aulopiformes; family Paralepididae; genus Notolepis; species Notolepis coatsorum. The sequence continues at coordinate 7,350,604 of NC_140182.1, forward strand.
GCGGGCAAGCTATCTAGTGTTCTATATATATCTATGGTGGTAGGTGTTGCTCACTTGTGGAATCAGTGCTGTCCTCCTGTCCAGCAGGCGGCGCTCCTAGTCCCTGCTCCCCCTTGTCTGCATGTATCCTTGGCGGAATGGGACCAGCTGCATCATGGGAGTAAGAGAGAGGGGGGACGTCACTTCAGGATCCATCTTAAAGACACCTCACGGACACGTGTAGTCTTTTACCAACGCACTTGCAGTTTTCCGCGATCTGATTGGCCACTGACGTTTCTCTCAGCGCCAATCGCGTTACTCCTAACAATCGCGCCAGCAGGCTGTTACCCTAACCCTAACCTTAACCAACTTCGAAAGAGTTGCCAAGCTTAACCAGTTTGTTAGGAGTAACGGCTCTACACTGTTCAGGGGTCATGGGGGTCGTCCCTGGGGGGGTTGGGGTCATGGGGCTCATCCCTGGGGGGGTTAGGGTCATGGGGGTCGTCCCTGGGGGGGGTTGGGGTCATGGGGGTCGTCCCTGGGGGGGTTGGGGTCATGGGGGTCGTCCCTGGGGGGGTTGGGGTCATGGGGGTCGTCCCTGGGGGGGGTTGGGGTCATGGGGCTCGTCCCTGGGGGGGGTTGGGGTCATGGGGCTCGTCCCTGGGGGGGCGGGGCCTCTACACTGTTCAGGGCTAATATGAAGCTCAGTGGTCATCCACGGTACTGCAGCACAACAAGCCCACAACTGGAATCATTCACCTGCCTGGTTAAGATGAGCCAGACGCACACACGGTGTCTAAAGGTTATAATATACTGTATTATGGAATATACTAGACATTACACACTTTGATATTTTGGGTGTATTACTGTATTTAACCATATTTATTATTATGCAACCATATTTATTATTATGTATAATATAACTGATATTAAGAGACAGCTGCACCTTGATCACGCCGCCTACTTGCTCATATGCGTATATTCAGATTTCAGAGTTAATTATATTGTTTACATGGCCTATTTTCACTTTTCTTTTGTACTATAATTGTATCGCCTGTATTATGTCTTCCACTATTGCCCTGCCCATACCTGTACCCCCCCCCCCCCTTCCCCTCCCCCTCCCCCATGCTGCTATTATGCCGGAATTTCCCCAAGGGGATCAATAAAGGAATATCTTACTAATTGATCATGTTAACGGTTCATTTTGTCATATTCATGGTGTCATATATAAACCCCATTTGTGTGAATGACACGATTTATTTTAAAGGGGAACTATCTTATAAATGGCCTTTTTGAGTGTTTAGCATTGTTTCCTAGCTATGTGAACTTATATTAATATGATCTATGTCTCAAAATTCTCATATTGGCGCATTCTTCCAATTCTCCTCTCACAATATTCACCCTCACTGAACTGAGTCATTTGAAAATGTGCTGATTTGTGATGTCAGAGAGACACCGCTGCATGTTAATGTTGAGATACAAGATGAGCTGCACACAGTGGCTGGACCTGGACCTGCAGCCCAGGCTCAAAACGGCTCGAGATCTTGAGGTAGAAAAATGCTGTTTTTGAGGACTTGATTAGAAATACAAAACAATGAATAAAAAAAAAATATATATTACAGAGGTGTTCCATAGACTCACAGGAATTGTGTAAAAGTGCCCAAATAGTGAAAGAAATAGTAAAATAGTTCCCCTTTAAATGAAATAAAACGATGATGTTTCTGGGGTGGGAGGTTGTGATCCGTTTACACAGACAGGAGTGAGGCTTCAGACTGTGCAGCGTTAAGGCCTCTACATGCTACAGCAAATTCAAAGCAACTTCAACACAACATCGACAAAGCAACGGTGTTGCAGACACATTACCTTTATGCTTCTGCAAAATCAACGCGCAGCCTATGATGCAACAAAATGTACCCCGGATGTGCGGCTCGAGCGCGCCCAGCCCGCCTGAATACTTTGGGCAGCCGAAGGTGCGCACTCTAGCAATTACAAACGGATTTCCCTTCTCAACCATACATCGTTAGTATAATAATAGCCCTGTTTATGTTTGTTTTCGCTTGTGTTCTTGTATATAGTGTAATATAGTTATATCGCCACATCAACCCAGTCCATCCCCATTGTTTCCCCAATCTCCTTCCACGGATTCATCGTCATAATGCTATCCTTGTAGTCTTTAGACCCGCTATTATATAAATGTTTGTACTTTCGGACCTCCTCTGCAATACGTTCCTGCATTTGATTCATTTTAAACAAACAATTAAACAAGTGTAATGAAACAATACACTAGCTATCGAGCTCCTGTCAGAAAGTTTTCTTTTGGTCTCGAGCTCCTGTCAGAAAGTTTTCTTTTGGTCTCGAGCCAGGAAAACACTAGAAGTGACAGACAGCCCCGCCCCCATTCACTACCAACCAATCACTGCTACGCAATACCAACGCAACGGGTCTTTAGATTAGATTTTGGAGACAGGTACGCAACGTCCTCGCAACACAGTCTACAAGACTGTCTGCAACAAGCGCGCTGAAATTGCGCCGATGTTGTGTTGAAGTTGCTTTGAATTTGCTGTAGCATGTAGAGGCCTTTAGTCCCTATGGCCTCTCTCTCGCCCACCTGCACACAACAGAGGAAGTGACGTTGTAAAAAAAAAAAAAACTAAATAATGATAAATAAGTAAATGCATCAAATAAAGAAGACGAAAAACAATTGAGGTGCAGCATCTGCAAATTGAAAGATTGGCATGGGAAAATGACTTTAATTTCCATGGACATACTGTAGCGTGTGTGTGTGTGTAGACTAATTATCCTAAAATGAAAATCATTCTGTTTTTGAATATGATGAGTATTATTCCACAGCTATATAAGATACGATACTCCTTTATTGATCCCTTGGGGGGAATGCTGGCGTCATATAGCAGCATGGGGGAGGGGAGGTACAGGTATGGGGCAGGGTGATAGTAGAAAGACATAAATATGGGCAATAGAATTGTACCTGAAATATAAAAATATGAGAAATATGAACAGTGTAAAAACAAAGGTGCAGATGAGGGTCTGTATGCCCTATCGGTTATATAATATACGTTAGGCAATAAAGAATTTGAATCTGAATATATATACTATGTGTATAAGAGTAATGGGTATAGTGGTGATTCAGCAGCAACAGTTGACGCCATCTTGGATTACATCTGTTCCATATCTCACCCTGCCACTAGGGGGCAGACTCTGTTCTTGGAGTTTCTTCAGGACCCAAAACCTGTTGCCTGTGAACGACTGGGATGTGTCGTTTCCAAGAGTCCTTCCTTGTGCAAATAAGGAACACGTCAAATCCACGCTTTCTTCACTTCATCATCAGTTAGGTGATTTAGGGAGATAACCCTGTGCCCTGTGTGCAAGTAACTCTGTTGAGAGTTAAACTTGACCTTGAGAGAGTTAAACTTAAACTAACGGTTGCAGAACTGCAGAGACCTATTAGGAATGGCTGCATGACCACTGAGTGTGTCTGACTCTTAAAACCCTTTCACTGCCACACGGCAGAAGGTTAGCCCTTTGCTATCACACAACCGACGGCGATGCTCCATCATTAGCATCATTAGCGCCGCCGTCGGTTGTGTGATAGTAAAGGGCTAACCTTCTGTATTGTCACAGTGAAAAAGGGTTAACCGGCTGTGTCGTCGTGTGTGGCAGTGAAGGGGTTAACCATCATAAGACTACAACGTATATAGACCCTCACCTGCAACACTTGTATTATACTGTTTATTTTTCTCATATTTCTATATTCAGAATTAATTTTATTGCCCTGGCCATACCCGTACTCCCCCCCCCCCCCCGCCTGAGTTTCCCCCAGGGGGATCAATAAAGGAAAATCTTATCTTATCTTATCTTATAAAACGTCCCCCCCCCCCATGCACTGAATTGTAAATAATCATAGCAATGAGGAGAAGGAAGCTTAAAGGGGAATGCCACCCATTACGTTTTTTTTTTTTTTTTTTTTTTTTTTTTTTTTTTTTTGAATTTACACAATGTGTTATTATTCCTGTGCCCCAGAACAGGCAGGCACCTCTATTTTTAGACCATTTTAGGAAGATCAAAGGGAATCGGGTTGAACAGAGATTGTCGGAATAAATATTTTGAAACTGCAGGATGCTTGATATCTGAATTAGAAATCAGGAGCGGAGATCCATACAGGACACACACACACACACACACACACGCACGCACGCACGCACGCACGCACGGCACGCACACACACACACACACACACACAAACACACAAATATTCTGACAGAAATAGCACTGACATTATCAACAGTTCTTTGCCCTGTAGGGGGGGTGGGGGGGTGGGTTTGTGCTCCATTGGGCTCCCTGTGACCCTTGCGACCCCGGCTCCACTGGCGAAGGAGCGAATTGTTCAAAGGGGCCCTTTGTTGAAGACCCCCCCCCCCCCCCGCTCCGTCTCGAGGTGTTGCTTGTAGATAAGGAGTGAGCTGCCTGAGACAGACATCCTGGCCTTTTTATTTTATTTTTTATTTGTATCTGCTCCTATGTTTTGTATATTTAATTTTAGTAAATTTTATTCATTTAAAATGTTTTATATTTTAACCCTTTTTATTCTTATCTTTTTATTGTTATTCATTTGAATGTTTTTCTTGTTTTAAACCTTTTTATTCTATTTTTTATTTTGTTTTCCTTCTGCTGTAAAGCACCTCTAGCTCACAAGTGTGCTATATAAATTAAATCTATTATTATTATTATTTAGCTTAAAGGAACACGCCAACATTTTGGGACATTAGCTTACCGTCTTCTCCAGAGAGAGACAAGAAGATGGATACCAGTTTCCTCTCTGTGCGTTCAGTAGAAAGCTATCTGGCTGCACGTTAGCCTAGCTTCGCACAATGAATGGAAGCGGACATGACCAGTTAGCCTATATAGGCATTGTCCAACTAACACCTCTCCCCCGAAGGCTAACCGGCACGGTCCGCTTTGATGCAAGCCATTCTGAAGAAGGTGTGTGCACTGCACACCAAAACGTCATGATTTCAGGCTGCCAATAAATTTGGAAAAACCTGGAGTGTGCGTGCCTGGACATCGTTTCCCTATTTTTATGTATAATATCAGAGGTTACAGCACCCAGTGTCAAGTCTAGTGAGGTGAGAGCGTTCTACTACTTTTTTCACTTAGTCCTTTTGATAAGACCTTCCTCCTTCCTGGCCCCTGTAAATGTCCTAACGCAACCCCCTCCAATGTACAATAAGTGTCCTATTAAACCCAATAACGCACGAGACCCTCTTCTTGGGACCAAGTAAGGTTTCGTCGATAATCCAATGTACAGTTAGTTACCCCCACCCCCGCCTACCCAATCCCCCCCCCCTCACCCCACCACCTCCAATGTACAGTGTCCCCCCCCCCACCCCACCTACCCAACCCCGCCCCCTCCACCCCACCTACCAACCTCCTCCAATGTACAGTTTCTTCGTCAAATGTATATACTCTCTTTTTTAGACTCTTCTTGTATCACAAACAGTACTGTATATTTGTAAATCTGGTATGTCATAAATGTATAGATGTAGCAGTACTGTATATCTGTATGTCATGTATGATATTATGAATTGAAAATGGGGGACCCTGATGTAAACAAGACGAAAGTCTTTCTCAGGTCTGCATCCCCTTAACAATTGTGTGTATATTGAGCCGTACTGTATTGTACCCATTCTGCAATCTGTTAAATAAAATGTTCAATCAATCAATCAATCAAATCCTGCCGGGGCCCCTCCCCTTCCTGTCATCCCCTCCCCCCCCTTTGTGTCAGGTAGGTTTATAAGGTGACCCCACGAAGAAGTCAGGGTTATTGACCCAAGTCTCCTGGCCAGAGAACGTCATGTCCCCCCCTTACCAAACTCCTAACCTAATTTGTATTTGACTTGACTATGTTTTAACAAATATATTATTATATTTGGTACCAACCAAGATGATTTGATCATGCAGCACACCCTTAACCCTTTCATTGCCACACTACAGAAGAAGGTCAACCCTTTACTATCACACTACCAGGCGGCTATACCGTCGGTAGTGTGACGATAGTAAAGGGTCAACCTTCTGTAGCGTGGCAGTGAAAGGGTTAACCGGCTGTTGTTGTGTGTGGCAGTGAAAGGGTTAACGGTTTTGGTAGCGCGGCAGTGAATAATGGGTTAACCTCGACAATTATGTTTGTTTGTTTGTTTGTTTGTTTGTCAACATAAACAACACGGTTGTTGTCCTCACCGCTGGTCTCCGCCTCCTCCTTCGGGGGGTCCGCCTCCTTCTCGGGCGTCATCGCCGGGTCGGGCCGCGGCGCTTCCGCCGGGTGGCCACCAGGGGGCGTCTCGGAGGAGGAGGAGGAGAGGCCGGGCAGCATCATCCCGGATCCCGTGGATGAATCCTCCACGTTGTCGGGGGTCACCGGCAGCAGCACCCCGGGGCCGGCCGTGGTGGTGGGCCCCACCGCCTGGGTCTCGTCGACGCGCCCGTCCTCCCCCCAGACGGAGGTCTCCGTGGTGTTCCCCGCCTCCGCCTCCCCGGCCGGTGTGGTGGTGGGCTCCTCGGCCCCCCACGACGGGTGCATCTCCGCCACCTCCCCCCCCTGGGCCTCCTCGGCCTCCGTGGACGACGTCGTCTCGTTGCGTTCCTCCTCCTCCGAGGTGGTGGTGGTGGTGTTCGGCAGGGCGCCGCCCGCCTCCGCCGCGGGCCAGTGGAAAGCCACGCGCTCGGGTTCGGCCGTGCCCGCCGCCGCGGGAGTGGCCGTGGCCGTGGCCGTGGCCGCCGCCTCGGCCAGGAAGTCTGCCTGGTCCTGGTCCTCCTCCGCGACCTCGGGGGGCTCTGCCGTGGGTTCGCCCGCTGTAACTGAACAACAACACAACCAGGGTCACGCGGTTAGAGTCCGGAGGAGCGCAGGAAGTGTTTTTTTTTTTATTTTATTTATATACACTTTTTCTCCCATTTTCTATTTTTCTCCCATCCCAATTTCGTATTGTCCAATAGACCTATCTCAAACCCTGCCCTCTTTTCTTGATCCTCCAATCACAACTGTCGCTTACCTCGGACAACTGTCCAGGGTTTGAGATAGGTCAGTTGTGATTGGAGGATCAAGAAAAGAGGGCAGGGTTTGAGATAGGTCAGTTGTGATTGGAGGATCAAGAAAAGAGGGCAGGGTTTGAGATAGGTCAGTTGTGATTGGAGGATCAAGAAAAGAGGGCAGGGTTTGAGATAGGTCAGTTGTGATTGGAGGATCAAGAAAAGAGGGCAGGGTTTGAGATAGGTCAGTTGTGATTGGAGGATTAAGAAAAGAGGGCAGGGTTTGAGATAGGTCCATTCAACCCGCTCCTGTCTCGAACGCTGTTTCTTGCCTCCCACAAGCTGGCTGCAATAGCACGAGTCCCCTCCGATACTCGAGGTAACAGCCGTCGCATCTTTTCACCTGCGCAGCTCGATCTCTCAGCGTCGGGGGGGTCTGCGCTTTGGAGGGACACGCCGCCGCCCCCGTCGCTTCTTGATTCTACTGCGCAGGCGCACCGACCGACCCGTAGGAGTCGCTGTCCACAACAACGTCCGATCCCCACCCCTCAGTTTTCCCTCCCCCTAATACTGCCAATGTGTATTAGTACGGACGACCAGCCAAACTGAAAACAGTGTGGAGAGCTGGGCTCGAACCCAGCGTCTCCAGCAGTGGCGGCTCTGCCACTAGGGGCGCACGGGCGCCGACCCACCTGCTGTTAAATCAGATAAGAAGAAAATAAAACTTTTTAGTTTTTTGTTTTATAGCCCTATAAATAATATAAACATGTTTAAAATGAATAATATTTACTCATTTTAAGTATGTTTGTATTTCCAATGCGCAATATAATGTTATTATCTCAAATAAAAAACACTCGTTTTCCTGAGCAGGAAGTGACATCACGTTTTTTTTATTTTTTTTAATTTTTTCGTATTTCTCGGCCCGGGCTAGACGCGATAGCGCTCTGAGTGCGCGTCACAGTTTGATCGCTGTATCCGTCACAGCCAATCAGTGCATAACGCGCTGTGCGTTGAAATATGACTATTATGTTGGAATCCGGGCGCGATTTGAAGCGGTCTAGCCAGTAGCGTCAAGAATTTCTGTAGCCGCATTTCGCGGAGACGCTCTCTGATTGGCCGACGCCAGTATTTTTTTCCGTAGCAGAATTTCACAGAGACGATCTCTGATTGGCCGAATCCAATTTCTAATGTTCCAATTCTAGGTTATTCCTAGGTTGGTCCGTTGGTGGAGATAGTTGTGTTGTTGTGAGAATGATGCAGGCAGCTGTTTGTCTTAGAGCGTGCCGTGACTGCAAGTTCTTTAGACTGTTAAGCTTAGGCACTCTTTCAAAGTTGGTTAAGGTTAGAGTTTGTCTTAGAGCATGGCGATAGAACGCCAGGTAGTTTGCAGTCTGTTCGAGCGGAAATGGACAAAGGAATGTACTTGTGTTGTGCTAACAAGCTAACACTTGGCTAACAAGCTATATGGCGGATGCAGTCTGGAGACAGTGGACAGTGGTCTGGAATACATCAACAGTGGATTATACACGTTTATCAAGCTCTCCTGCCCTGGACGTTTCAACTAAACAGTGAGTCTCTCTCTCTCTCTCTCTCTCTCTCTCTCTCTCTCTCTCTCTCTCTCTCTCTCTCTCTCTCTCTCTCTCTCTCTCTCTCTCTCTCTCTCTCTCTCGCTATACACAGCTGTCTCCGCGAAATGCGGCTACGGAAAAAAGTATTGACTGTGCTTGCTGAGACGATAATTAATAGGCTAGCGATTCAAAACGTGCTGCTGTGTTGTGAACTATAACATTCATTTAGCTGCTGCTGATGCATAATGAATGAATGGTGAGTTGTTTAAAATGACAACATACATGTGTTAATTATTTGATTTGATTGATCCGAGAGAGAGAGATTGCTCCAGAGCATCTCAGAGCATTACATTTTCAACTCGACCTATTAACGTGAACTGTGACCCACAAGGCACCAGCGGCAGCGGCCGCCACTGGTCTCCAGCATTGGTGGTGAGTGCCTTGCCCACTGCACCGCCTAGCCGCCCTGCAGGAAGTGGTTTTGTAAGTGAGGTGCGAGAGAAAGAACAGATCCGGCGCAGCAGCAGCGGTGTCCTCGAGCAGAGAGGTGCAGGAACCGGGTCAGAGAGCAGATCAAGGGAGAAGAACTCGGCTCTCCGGAGGCCGACGGAGTTCATTTAACCACCATGTGTGACTGGAAGACTGACCTGGTGCGTCTGAGTTGAAGTCTGCACCTCCCGCCTCACAGCTCTCCTCGGGCCCAACTAGGGGGGGTGGGGGCAGACAGGGGGGAGAGGGGGGGGGGGGGGGACAAAGATATTTTTAAATGATGGAGGTCATTGACAACTGTTCCACTTTCATATTTCTGTCACGACAACGACACAATGAAGCAGCCCGATCTCACCTAAAATATATGAAAATAAAGTACTAAAGTCGACCGCGCGAAAAAAGGCACATAATGTATGTTATGTTATAGCCATAAGTCATATATTTTACATATCGTATCTAAAATGTAACCTGTGCACGTATTACAAATAAGTACATATATTACATAAAAAAAAAAAACATACATTATTATGTACTTTTCCCCCTCTGTGGTCGATTAGTACTTTATTTATGTTTTTTTATTAGACCGTGTTGCAGAACAGAGGGTTGTACGGGAACTGTGTGTGTGTGTGTGTGTGTGTGTGTGCGCGTGTGTGTGTGTGTGTGTGTGTATGTGTGTATGTGTGCGTGTGTGTGGATGTGTGTATGTGTGCGTGTGTGTATGTGTGCGTGTGTGTGGATGTGTGTGTGTGTGTGTGTGGGTGTGTGTGGATGTGTGTGGATGTGTGTGGATGTGTGTGTGTGTGTGTGTGTGTGTGTGTGTGTGGGTGTGTGTGGGTGTGTGTGGATGTGTGTATGTGTGCGTGTGTGTGTGTGTGTGTGTGTGTGGGTGTGGGGGGTACCTTGGGCATCGTAACAGTAGGCATCAAACCTCTGCTCAGCGGCAGCTGGCTGGACGAAGAGCCCCACCAGGTTCTTCATGCAGTTCACGTGGTGCTTGTGTCTCAGAATAGCGACTGTCTGGTCGCTCATCCAGCCGTTTCTAGACGGACACAGAGATCAGGAGTCAGCCAGACATTTGCAGTAAACAAGGGAACAGCTTCCGCCTACCTCCGGTCAATGGTCTCTAACTACACACCCTCAAGACCCCCCTACGCTCTGCATCTTCTGGCCGCCTCAGACCCACTCCTATCCGAGCTCCGGGAGGGTCATCAAGGAGAAGTCGCCTATTCTCAGTCCTTGCCCCACAATGGTGGAATGAACTACCCACCCCAGTTAGGACAGCAGCCGAAACCCGTCCAATCTTTCGCCGTCGACTAAAGACACACTTCTTCAATCATTATAAAAAAAAAAAAAACTAACCCTAACTAACCTTACTGTCATGCACTTGTCCTAATAAACTAACCTACACTGTAGCACTCAACACTTTGATGAACATTGTCACTCAGCCGATAGAGTTGTACCCTTCCTTCCTGATGACTTGTCGTACAGAACTTGTAAGTCGCTTTGGATAAAAGCGTTCAGCTAAATGACTAAATGTAAATGTAAATGTATTATATATATTAGTGCTGTCAATAGATTAAAACAAATTAACTAATTAATCTAAAACATTTTTGTAATTAATCTAGATTAATCTAGATTAAAAATCACATTTTTCTACTTAAGACCGAAGCTTGTAACAGATACTTACTTGAGTAAAATCATGGAATTAAATGTAAAATCAACACAAATAAAGTATATTTAGATTCAAAGACTATTTTAATAGCTTTCTTTGAATAGAGTTTCTCTCCTGTGAAATACAAATGTTCAACAAAACCTCAGCTACATTGACCTCTTTCTCATATCCGCGGCGCTGAGATTGAATATTTTTCACTCCATATGTTAATCTAGATTCATTTATTTTAATGCTTTAAATAATTTAAATTAATCTCCAAAGTTAAAGCATTAATTTTGACAGCCCTAATATATATATATACACTGAGAGTTGGTCCCCTTTTATGTTTTAGGGTGATGGCTGTGGACAAAGCTTTGTGAGCTCACCTGCAGGTTTCCATGTCTATGTCATAGGCGCATCAATAAAGGAATATCTTATCTTATCTTCTTATCTTGCACATTCAAATTTGTAGATATGGTGTACATAAAAACTTTGGAAATAATTTTTCGTGCTAAGAGTAAAAGCCTACCAGTTTGTATACAATGCCTCTTTAAATTAAGAGAAGGAAAGCATAATTTAAGAGGGTTATGTATTCTTAAAACATGTTAAAAAAAAAGTAAGAACTAATGTAAAAGCTAGATGTGTTTACATTTTTGGAGTTAAATTATGGAATAGCCTTAGTGACGGGTTGAAGTTGTGTACTTCTCAGGGGAGATTTTAAAAAGTCTTAAAAAGTTAAATAATTCAGGAGTACAGTTTTGAGTAAAACATCAAACATTTGTTTTTTTCTTCAAAAAGGTTAAAAAATAATAATAATAAATAAGCATGTGTTTCAGCCTATTCCTTTTTTCGGTCACTGAGTTTGGATTTTGTGTGTGAGCTTACTTTGAATATGTACATTTGTGATTTTTTCTTTTTATAAGTTCACACAAGTGTGTTTTTGATTTGTTGTAAACAAAGACCGAAAATAAACTATTCATTAATCTTAATCAATAAGAAATATTACACTTTTTATTTTTTTTCCATATAAATTAAATTAATGACAGAATTCTATTGCATAATTTCTACAATTATGCCAATTTTATTGTCATTGTCTATGTTGTGTCTACATCACTGGTGTGAAGCACTTTGTATGAAAGGTGCTATAGAAATAACGTGTATTATTATTAGGGATGTCCGATATTATCTGCCTACCGATATTATCGGCCGATATCGGCATTAAAATGTGATATCGGAAAATATCGGTATCGGTTTTCAAAATATATATATATTTTTTTTTTACATTTGTAGAACCTTTATTTACCCAGGCAAGCAAGTAAGAACAAATTCTGATTTTATTTATTGTCAAAAGTATGCATAATGTTGTGTTAATTCCACAACAAGAGATATATAATGTTAATTACCTGAAATTATTCCGTTTTTTTGGGGGGAAACCCTGCATATATCGGTATCGGTTGATATCGGTTGATATCAGTATCGGAAATTAAGAGTTGGACAATATCGGTATATCGGTATCGGTAAAAAAGCCAATATCGAGCATCCCTAATTATTATTATTATTATTAGGGATGTCCGATATTATCGGCCTACCGATATTGAAATGTAATATCGGAAAGAATCTGTATCTGTTTAAAAAAATATATATATATATTTATTTAAAGGGGAACTATCTTATAAATGGCCTTTTTGAGTGTTTAGCATTGTTTCCTAGCTATGTGAACTTATATTAATATGATCTATGTCTCAAAATTCTCATATTGGCGCATTCTTCCAATTCTCCTCTCACAATATTCACCCTCACTGAACTGAGTCGTTTGAAAATGTGGCCTATACATGAAAATGTGTCCTTTACATTTCTATAACCTTTATTTACCCAGGCAAGCAAGTAAGAACAAATTCTTATTTTATTTATTGTCAAAAGTATGCATAATGTTGTGTTAATTCCACGACAAGAGATATGTATTCCGTTTCTTGGGGGGGGGGGGGGGACCCTGCATATATCGGTATCGGTTGATATCGGTATCGGAAATTAAGAGTTGGACAATATCGGTAAAAAAGCCAATATCGAACATCCCTTATTATTATTATTATTATTATTATGTTCTCACCTGCAGGTCTCCATGCTGCTGTTATAGGCCTCTTGGACCTGTTCCGGAGTGGCCAGGGTGGTCTTCAGGTCCTCACACAGCTCCTTGGCCTGCTGAAAGGTCAAGGAGTGGCGGTCCGCTCCTTCCACGATGAACACTCGGGCATAGCTGCAGCTCCGAGACGTCACCCGTGGGCCTGAGGGGAGAGAGAACACGTCTTATTATTAGGGGGGGGTGTAACGGTACACACAAAAACCACCTCGGTTTTGAAGTCACGGTTCGGTACGGGTTTTCGGTACAGTGGGGGGGAAAATGTGGCTTTCCATGTTCCACTCAGGGGTGATGTAGTAGTGTGCAGTAACGTATTGTACTTGTGTAGGGCTGTCGGCGAATATTCTATATTGAAATGAATAATCCACTTGTAAAAAAAAATTCAAAAATAATAATAATTATATTAGATTGTGGGGAAAAAACAGCCCCCGGTGGGCGGTCGTTAGTGGTTAACATACCGTTGTATTAGTTCGGTACACTGCACAGCCGTTTGGTACGGATACGTGTACCTTTACACCACTAGGGATGGGTACCTTTCACATTTGAACCGATACGGTACCGGTACCGGTACCTGTGAATCGATACCGGTACCCAACGGTACCTTTTTTTCGGTACTTTAGTCAAAAAAAAAATTATTTACCTACCTCAGTCATGAAAAAAAAATCCTAACTTCAAATAACTACAATTTCGACCGTTTTCGGCTTGCCATTGCTCCAACTGCTTTGTTGTTGAATCAAGACAAATCTTAGGTAAGCATATATTGTGCGTGTGAACGTTGACATGAAAAAAAAAAAAAAAAAAAAAAAAAAACGTTTTTTTTTTTTTTTTTTTTTGTATCTCACTTGAATCGATACTCGGTAGTACCGACGTGTTTCGGTTCGGTACCTCAAAAGAACCGAATTCGGTACCCATCTCTATACACCACTACTTATTATCATATTAAATATTGCCAGTGTGTGGCCCTCATGGAGAAGCTCTCTGGTGAGACCAGAAGCTCTCTGATGAGACATGTGTGGCCCTCAAGGAGAAGCTCTCTGGTGAGACATGTGTGGCCCTCAAGGAGAAGCTCTCTGGTGAGACATGTGTGGCCCTCAAGGAGAAGCTCTCTGGTGAGACACGTGTGGCCCTCAAGGAGAAGCTCTCTGGTGAGACATGTGTGGCCCTCAAGGAGAAGCTCTCTGGTGAGACATGTGTGGCCCTCAAGGAGAAGCTCTCTGGTGAGACATGTGTGGCCCTCAAGGAGAAGCTCTCTGGTGAGACATGTGTGGCCCTCAAGGAGAAGCTCTCTGGTGAGACATGTGTGGCCCTCAAGGAGAAGCTCTCTGGTGAGACATGTGTGGCCCTCAAGGAGAAGCTCTCTGGTGAGACGGTGTGGCCCTCAAGGAGAAGCTCTCTGGTGAGACATGTGTGGCCCTCAAGGAGAAGCTCTCTGGTGAGACACGTGTGGCCCTCAAGGAGAAGCTCTCTGGTGAGACACGTGTGGCCCTCAAGGAGAAGCTCTCTGGTGAGACGGTGTGGCCCTCAAGGAGAAGCTCTCTGGTGAGACATGTGTGGCCCTCAAGGAGAAGCTCTCTGGTGAGACACGAGTGGCCCTCAAGGAGAAGCTCTCTGGTGAGACATGTGTGGCCCTCAAGGAGAAGCTCTCTGGTGAGACACGTGTGGCCCTCAAGGAGAAGCTCTCTGGTGAGACATGTGTGGCCCTCAAGGAGAAGCTCTCTGGTGAGACATGTGTGGCCCTCAAGGAGAAGCTCTCTGGTGAGACATGTGTGGCCCTCAAGGAGAAGCTCTCTGGTGAGACATGTGTGGCCCTCAAGGAGAAGCTCTCTGGTGAGACATGTGTGGCCCTCAAGGAGAAGCTCTCTGGTGAGACGGTGTGGCCCTCAAGGAGAAGCTCTCTGGTGAGACCGTGTGGCCCTCATGGAGAAGCTCTCTGGTGGGGTCCTACTAATCACCACAAAGTACCCCAAAGTACCCCAAAGTACCCCAAAGTACCACAAAATACCCCAAAGTACCCCAAAATACCCCAAAGTATACCCCAAAATACCCCAAAGTATACCCCAAAGTACCCCAAAGTATACCCCAAAGTACCCCAAAATACCCCAAAGTACCCCAAAGTATACCCCAAAGTACTCCAAAATACCCCAAAGTATACCCCAAAGTACCCCAAAGTACCCCAAAGTATACCCCAAAGTACCCCAAAGTATACCCCAAAGTACCCCAAAATACCCCAAAGTACCCCAAAGTATACCCAAAAATACCCCAAAGTACCCCAAAATACCCCAAAGTACCCCAAAGTATACCCCAAAGTACCCCAAAGTATACCCCAAAATACCCCAAAATACCCCAAAGTATACCCCCAAAATACCCCAAAGTACCCCAAAGTACCCCAAAGTATACCCCAAAATACCCCCAAAGTACCCCAAAATACCCCAAAGTATACCCCCAAAATACCCCAAAGTATACCCCAAAATACCCCAAAGTACCCCAAAGTGCACTCCCTCTGCCTGGAATGGACTTAAAAAAAAAAAACTCTGCAGGCCCTCATTTCCATATCTGATTTGAACCCTTTCACTGCCGCACTACCAAACGGTTTAACCCTTTCACTGTGACAATACGGAACGTTAACCCCTTTCACTGCCGCACGACAAAAAGGGTTAACCCTTTCACTACCACCACACTACAGACGGTTAAAGAACGAGATGGGAGAATGTCGATGATTCACTGTATAATGTGGTGTTATATTTATATTCATTAACTTGACCTTCCCCCCCCCCCCCCCCCCCCCCAGCAACCTCCTGCAAAGCCTCACCTCCCCTCCTCTTTCTACCCTATACCTTTTTTACCCTATACCTTTTTTACCCTATACCCAGGGGCGGACCTTCCTACAGGCGATATAGGCGGTCGCCTGTAGGAAGGTGGAAATATAGAGGTGTGCAGTTTTGGCGCCCACCTCTATATCTGCAACCATTATTTTTACATTAAAAAAATTCTAACATAAGGGAAAATGAGCCAAAAATCTAAAACGGTCGGTCGGTCTGAGCCTCAGCTTTAGGTGTTCACAGTCAGAACATGCTAGAGCGCTGTGCATTGATGGGTATCGGTCAAGTGTTTATAGAATTGAACGTTGAGGAAAGAAAGACTAACGTTAGAGAACTATGAAGAAAAAAGCAAAAAATCTCGCCTAGGGCGCCAAATGGGCTAGGTCCGCCCCTGCCTATACCCTCTAATCTCCCCCCAATCCCATTCAATCTTGTTTGCTGCAGCTCAAATGTATCCCGTTGCCCCACTTTTTATGTTTTTCTCTGTGTTTGTGTCTTGTACAACAGTATGTTTGTTTTCGTTTCGCTGCCATCTTGGCCGGGTCTTGCTCGAAAAAGAGATAATTGATCTCAAGTGACTAACTGGTCAAATAAAGTTCAAGTTTCAAGTTTCTTTAGTAGTTGTCATACAGAAGTACAGAATACTTTTATACAAAATGCTTCTTTCTGTTACGCTCCAGAGACTGTGCTAGGCAAAAAAGATAAGTATAAAATAAAACAAGTATAGCAAGTATAAAATAGAAGTCACGTACGTAGGCACAAGTGTTCAATATGTACATATGGTACAATGTTCAATGCAAGTAGAAGTAACTGAGTTACCATAGAATATACTATACAATATACTAATATACAATATACTATATAGTGCAAAGCAGAAACGAGATGAGGTACAATTTAGGTACAATTTACAGTAAGGTGTACTGAGGTATGGGTTGTAGTGCAAATTCTTTGCCAATAAATATAAAGTGTGTTTAGGTGTTCTAAAGTGTGTAGAGTGGGTGCTGCAGTGAGTTGTTTGTTTAAAGTGAGTGTGTGCGTGTGGATGTGTGTGCTGTGAGTGTATTTGATGGTTGTTGTATAGTGTTCAGGTTATTCAGGTTAAATAAAAATCACGTCGGATCAAAGTGGAGTGACAACGTGACGGACAGGAGCCATAAAGCCACTTCCTCAGCGGGAGGGAAGATAAGACCATAACGACGTAGATAACGACGTAGTCGTGTGCGTCAGAATCTCGCAGGCCATTCATTTCTTCACCCCTACCTCGGTGGGATTGGCGTGTGGACGAATCTACCCAGAGAGAGGGGACTGTACTGTGCCGTTTAGGTCCAGCTCCTTCAGTCAGTCCTGTTTTGCAGTCAGAGCCACTCAGTTCTGGAACATCCTACCAACTGAAATAAGACACTGTGCAACCTCTACCACACCTTTACAAAACAACTCAAGACCTGGCTATTAACCAATCAAACATGTGATCACTTTTAATCGGTTTATTGTGTATTTTATTATTGCTTTTACTATTATGTTGGATTTACTTTTAATGCTTCTGTTCTAGGTGTATTGTCGGTCTCATAACATCTTGCCAAAAGGACTACAGTTGCAAATTAGCCAGCTGGCTAAAACTGACACATTTACAGAAATGTTTATCAATGTGTCAACTGTCCTTTTAAAAAAATTAAATAAACTGAAACTGAAACTGATATAGATCCACACACCTGGCTCAGAGCCTCATTCAGGCTGGCATCATGACGTAATGCCGTCAGGATCCAGATGGCATGGAGGAGTACGTAATGGGTACAATTTAGCCTCTGTAAAATAATGGACACGCGCAGACGCACATATAAACACTCACCACAAACTCCTGCATGCATGTATACGCGCACACACACACACACAGACACCCCCCACACACACACCCACACACCCCCCCACACACACGCACACACACACACACACACACCCACCCCCCCACACACACGCACACACACACACACACACACACACACACCCACCCCCACACACACGCGCGCGCACACACACACACAGACACCCCCCACACACACACCCACACACCCCCCCACACACACGCACACACACACACACACACCCACCCCCCCACACACACGCACACACACACACACACACACACACACACACACCCACCCCCACACACACGCGTGCGCACACACGCGCGCACACACACACACCCACACACCCACCCACCCCCCCCACACACGCACGCACGCACACACACCCACACACCCACACACACACACACACGCACACGCACACGCACGCGCGCACTCCATAAACAACTAGACAGCTGTGGACCGATTCATTAGTTTTCCTACATGTTTTGTTTGCTGAATTTGTTTAGTCTGTTTATTTGAGGGGGCCTATTTTAGGCATCACCGCATCCGTTTCTTGTGAAAGGAAACAGACTCAATAGAGTGAATATAAACAAGTCTAATTGTCATTATGACGTCTCGCCCAAAGGGTTTCCCTCCTGTGTCCCTAAGAGAATACTTACACGCCAAACTGTGTACTGTTTATGTTTATGTTTATTCAGGATCCCCCATTCGCTTTTGCACTTGACAAAAGCTATTCTTCCTGGGGTCCGGCACACACAACGATACAACAATATTCAAGACATTACATCATTATCAACATCAATTACATCATCGATTACATCGGCTACACAGAATCCTCAATCCGTTATGTGCAGAATCAAGGAGGAACTCGAACGTGAGTTAGAACGAGCAGACGCGGATAAAGGCCTCGTGCGGAAGGTGGGTTCAAATAAATTTTGATCAGATTAGATTAGATTATATTCAAATGTATTGTCATCATACTACAGCACAAGTACAGTACAACAGAAAGAGGTTTGGCATCCACCAACCAGAGTGCAAATGTAACAGTAAAGTGCAACAGTGATATACAACGTACAGGTGATTAAACTGGGTATAAACATATATAAATCAGTACTACTGAGTAATAGTGCTAATCAGATGCGTGTACAGAGTTGTAGCTATTAATATGTACAGTGATACAGCAGGTATAAAGACACTATGGTAGTTAGTAAGTCATACTGGCCAGCATACACAAGGTATGTAGATATACCAGAATTTGATGAGGTCATCTCATCAGTGGCGAGACAATGGAACACTATATACACTACTATATAAACAGTGTGGTGGAACCAGAGAGGTTAATTACGCGCATCATCATCTTGTTTGATCCAAATGTAGCCTATTGCTAAAACATGGCTAATCAAATACAATTTAGGTGAGTCCAGTGAGGCCTTCTCTTTCTCTGGCCAGGAGGATGGGGGTCAATTATAAAATATATATTATTAGTCCAGAACACCAAACCCCTACTCGTTTCTCTAGCTGTTGCCAAGAAAACTATCCTCTTAAACTGGAAGACAAGAAAAAAGGTGAATACTGGCCAATGGTTAGGCCTTCTCTCAAATTACACATCACAGGAAACAATCTCAACCGTGGATCACATCGAAGTCTCACAATTTAATAACATCTGAAATTGCTTGTGGATAATCTAGGCTCCCAATCATAGGAGATTGACCGTGAGCCATCCACTCCATAACCCACCCTTCTCTCAATCCCCCTCTACTTTACTTACTCCCCTCTCTGCCCCCTTTCCCTTGTCATGTGTATTCGTTGTTGTCCTTCATTGTCCTTAGTTGTCATTTGTTTGTCAATATCTAGTCTGAGTTCCCCCCCCCCCCTCCGAGAGGGCAATGAAATATATATTTTTTTATATTTTTCTTATTTTACTACACTTTTTATTTAATTTTGTACTGTAAATAATTAAAACGTATAATAAATAATAAAGTTGTCCCCCGAAGAGGGGGGGGGGGGGGGGGGGTGGATGGAGTGCCCTCAAAAAAGGTCCGGGAAAAAAGCTAAAAAAAAGAAAAAAGAAAAGAAATATATATATATATATATATTATGTGGATCTTTTCTTTCTTCTACCACGTGACACCCCAGGGGGTCTCCGTAGACGCGAGCGCGCGGTATCTAAACGTCTCTCTCTCCTCCGCCTCCGACTCGAAGCTCTAGATTCGAGAAAGAGAGAAGACCAAGGAGCTGTGCGCTAAAAAAAAAAAACGTCAAGAGATTGATGTCGACTGAAACTGAATTAACCCTTGAGGCACCTTAGTCGCAGATCTGGTCGAATGGGTTAGGGTTAGGGTTTCCTTCACGTGTGTTTGTGGATAGCGTTGGCGAGATTTTATGTATATGCCAAAAAAGTAGCTCAGTGTATCACATCTTGGACTCACATTACAATAATCCATGTTTGTATTTTAAAAAATAAAACAAGTCACCTTTCACCCTAGTCGCAGAACTGGACAGGTTAGGGTTGGGGTTAGGGTTAGAGTTAGGGTAACCCTAGGGTAACCCTAACCCTAACCCCCTAACCCTAACCCTAACCCCAACCCTAATTTAAGAAATGGTTAAAATCCTGAACATTTATAAATATTCGATATGGTGAAGGACTGAAGTTAATAATGATAATTCATGAAAGAAAATTGGAACAATACATGAAAGATATACGTTTTTACTGAGATTGCAGTTTCGGTCACTAGGGAGATACAGGTAGTGGGTTTTTTAAAGGTTGACTCGAGGGTTAAGAAGAGGACGGTATATGGAAGGACTGAGAGTGTGACCGCGTGCTTCTGTGCGATGCGGGGCGTGAGAGAGAAACAGAGGAGCCATCAGGGCGGCTGAGAGGATCATCATTCATCGCCACTGTTTGTCTCCCGGGCGTCAGCGCTGCTCGGTTCCTCTTTTGATGCAGTCAGAGTGTGTAAAACAAACACACATACAGTACACACATACAGTACACACACGCACGCACACATACAGTACACACACACACACACACATACAGTACACACATACAGTACACACACACACACACACATACAGTACACACACACACACATACAGTACACGCACACACACACACACATACAGTACACACACACACACACACATACAGTACACACATACAGTACACACACACACACACATACAGTACACACACACACACATACAGTACACACACACACACATACAGTACACGCACACACACACACACACATACAGTACACACACACACACACACATACAGTACACACATACAGTACACACACACACACACACACATACAGTACACACACACACACATACAGTACACGCACACACACACACACACAACATACAGTACACACACACACACACACATACAGTACACACACACACACATACAGTACACGCCACACACACACACACACACAAACACACTGATACACACACACACACACATACTGATACATACACGCACACACACACACACACACACACACACACACACACACACACATACATACTGAGACATACTGAGACACACACACAAACATACATACATACATACTGTGCACATACTGCACAACACGCTCATGTGACGTGACACAGAGTCTCACCATCACTCAGGGGACAGACCATGTGACCATGTGACCATGTGACCGTCCGTCTCCATGGTGACCGGTCCACTGTTTGATCTGTCCCCAACCCTGATACATGAAGTTGAGATCAGAGCAGATAGATCTCAGGAATCTGATCTAAAAACCCCAAGAATCTGATCAGGGTTCTTCTCAAAACACCGTCCTGATGTTGGTTGTCTTGGCGACGGGGCGTCGCCATGGGAACCGCTGTGTGGACAGGACGTGCTAAAGTTCACATCCTGTGCGAGCGGTGGAGTCAGATAGACACGCCTCTATTTCTCAGAAGAAGATTTTACTCTTCCTTTTTTTTTGTTGCTGCTGCATTTAGTAAAAGTATGATCTCCAACCACTGTGTGTCGACTTGTAACTGTCTTAGCCGATTTATTTTTTATTGTTTATTCTTATTTATTATGATGACTATATGTATGAAATTGTTGGTAAACTTGTTTTGTGAGCTTGTCGCCGCTGTACATGAGGGTAACCCTCGGTGTCTCACGAGTTGAAATAAAGGTTTGAAAGGAAATGTCCGATATCTCAGAGTAAAGTAAAGAGTGATGTCAGACCCTAATGTGAAAAACGGTGATTTTATATGTCTGCACTTTATGTGCTCATTTTATGCCGTATGTCTTTTTTCTGTTTGTCTTTGAGCTGCAGTTTCTGTATGAAAGGTGCCATACAAATAAAGTTTATTATTATTATTAAAGAAAAATGGAGGCGTGCTGCATGACAACGTTTAAAATCGACATTTATATAAGTCTGCGGAGAGAGTCACGGTTAAAATACCGGCACGTAATCGGTGTGACTCGCGAGGCAGCGGCGGCGGCAAAAGGCCGGTGCCGCTAATTGGTCGCTAAGCGCTGGCGGCAGCATCTAATTGGTCGCTAAGCGCGGCGGCAGCATCTAATTGGTCGCTAAGCGCTGGCGGCAGCATCGCCACATCATGACCTCACGCCTTCACACGGTCAAAGTGATCCTGTGTCGGAGGAGATACTACCCACTATCTCCTCGATCCGTTTTTTAATCGTTTTGTTTGTGTACAGAGTAACCATGGCAACGGGTACAAACGGGGGAGCTGAGAGATGTGTTCGTCGCTTGTGGTTTATCGGTTATATATATAATCTGTTATATATATATATATATATAAATAAAAAACCTAATAAAAAGAGGAATTGAAGCCAGCGAATCGGGGGGGGGGGGGGGGGGGGGGGGGGGGGGAGATGGCCGCTCAGCAAAAATAGCTGGAATAACGTTCTAATTCCATTTTCCTGAAGTCATTTTGACATTTCAGAAACCGTGCCAGATAAAACTGGTACTTTTAGTAAAAGTCATTGAGATGACAGAGCTGGAGCTCGACCGAAGTGACGAGGATACATTTATTGAAAATGCCTAGGGGTCATGTGACCCCTTGTCGGCTGTGCTAGTGTTAACATCTCTCTCTCTCTCTCTCTCTCTCTCTCTCTCTCTCTCTCTCTCTCTCTCTCTCTCTCTCTCTCTCTCTCTCTCTCTCTCTCTCTCTCTCTCTCTCTCTCCCCCTCTCCCTCTCCCTCTCTCTCTCTCTCTCTCTCTCTCTTTCCCTCTCCCTCTCTCTCTTCTCTCTCTCTCTCCCTCTCTCTCCCTCTCCCTCCCTATATATATATATATATATATATATTAGGGATGCTCAATATTGGCTTTTTTTACCGATACCGATATACCGATATTGTCCAACTCTTAATTTCTGATACCGATATCAACCGATATCACATTTTAATGCCGATATCGGCCGATAATATCGGTAGGACGATAATATCGGACATCCCTAATAAATATATATATATATATATATATATATATATATATATATATATATATATATATATATATATGTAGCTCTCTATGTAACATGTTATTATTCTTAAAGCGTCAACATCAGCACGCTCCTTCACGTTCTGAATAATAAATGCAATTCTTAGTAACTGGAATTCTACCATAACTATAGGGAGGTTGGGGTTTAGGCCTCCGGGTAATAAGGGCAATTCATTTTTATACACATCTATCTAGATATCTGTATAAACCTGGTTGAATTTGAGCCAAGGAGCTTGCTGAGTTTAATGCTTAAAACATTTTCTGTTATTTCATGGCCACAAACATAAACATTGTACCCCTTGAATAGTGGGATGCATAACAACAACAACAACAACAACAACAACAACAACAACAACAACAACAACAACAACAACAACAACAACAAGGAATAGATTCTGGACAAGCTTCAGTTCCATGTCCAAACTGGTTCAGCATTCCTGAGAATTGATATCATGATACTGTGCTAATTACACATACTCCACATCCGTCTACCAGAGGACATGGTTAGATGTTCAAGCTTGATCAGGAATGACAAATATGTAGTGAGGCTTAAGCATTCTCTTTAACTCTCACTGACCGGTGTAAATACCTGCATATAATCCTTTTTACATATCTGTAGATACTATATCTTTATATGTACATATTTCTTACCTACTCTTACGCTGCTGGCCAGTGTGACTTACTACTACCATAGTGTCTTTATACCTGTATCACTGTACATATTACAACTCTGTACATACATCTGATTAGCACTATTACTCAGTAGCACCAATTTATTTATACCCAGTTTAAACACCTGTACATTGTATATCACTACTACACTTTATTGTTACATTTGCACTCTGGTTGGATGCCAAACTTATTTTAGCGCTATTACGACTGGATGGTTCTTAACACTT
The DNA here is from genome assembly GCF_963971535.1 of Notolepis coatsorum. Classification (NCBI taxonomy): domain Eukaryota; kingdom Metazoa; phylum Chordata; class Actinopteri; order Aulopiformes; family Paralepididae; genus Notolepis; species Notolepis coatsorum. The sequence goes on from NC_140182.1 coordinate 7,374,553, forward strand.
TAAGGACCAGCCACGAGTTAACTCGTGTTTCGATTCCACCCGTTGAGGACCAGAGCCACGAGTTAACTCGTGGCAAGTTGTTATTGTTTTATTCCATATTAATAAACGGATCAAGATCCCGGATCGAGTCTGCAGATTTACCCGCCAGATTTAAATCGGCGACATGCAATACCGGCCAGATCCTCTTAGGGGCGCCATCGCTCCACTGCAGTATCATTGAGGCCGAATGGGAAAATTATTTTTTTTACTGTCTGGGGCGTTTCATATGAGCCTGGATCCCAGCCGAACATCCTCCATCTTTGATCACGTTACGGAACGCAGATTTCAGCCTGGAATAATGGGATTTATGATCAGCCAATGGACATATCGATCTACCAGATGCCGATGAATAATGACGAAATGCTGCCGGCGATCACATGGGCTGACGGTAGGATACTATTCACCCAAATTACAGCCGGATTGGACATTGTTGTAACACGCAAGCGATCGATCAGTGAATGTGGCTACTTGAACGCACACTGTATTGCTAATCAATAATACTTATCGGCGTCCCCCGCCGCCCCCATTTCATCCATAGATGCTCTGTAATAGTCCGGATGCTAAGCAGTTTGTTTTATTTCATTCGTATATATACAACAGAAATGGCGTTTGATATAACGTGACTAGCCTTTAGCCTCATATCTAGCTTCCCAGAAAAAAGACGAGCCGAAAACTGCGATAAAGCTTATATTCACGACGCTATAAAATGACAACCAACCGATGGATTTTTATTTTCTTTAAGCCATTATGAAGGCACGGTTTATGCACTCAAGTGACAATGAGAATGGACAGATAGCAATACTATAAAGTATATATAGCTGTTAGAAAGTACATCGGTTTGTTGACAAACCCTGGTCGTCCAGAACCATATTACACTGCAAACCGTGGTCGCCAATGTGTTAAGGTCCAGTATGTTCTGATCTAATGACTGGATGGTTCTTAGGGTTCCTCCAGTATGTTCTGATGTAATGTTCTCTGTCTGTCTGTGTATCCTCTGTATCTCATTATCTCTCTTCTACTATACTTATTATCCCCACATTCTGTTTTACTACAAACATCATCATCACCAACAACAACAGAATTCAGACCCACAACACAGCAAATACAATTACAGACCTGAGTCCTTTTATCAAGAGCTCAGTCAGTCCACTAGACTCTTGCCTTGAGAAGACTGCCTTTTATGTGCTTGTGAAAAAGTCCTTTCATTCATTCAGCTGAGCAACAACAAATGGCACATTTCTATTTGTCCTGCTGTCCAGTGAGTGGCGAGTGAGAGGGGGGCCATTACAAGGGATATTTAAGATGGTTTCACTCTGACACGATCGTACACGCACCTGCATTGTGTCACGTGAATGAGTCACACAACTCGTTTGAATTGCTATAGGTGTTTTTGCCGAATGTAAATCAGGTCCATAAAGTGTGCCTTATTTACATTCGGCAAAAACAACTATTGTAATGCTGTGGAAACAATGGAGGGGAGGGGCGGGAGAAAAAACAATGCGAAAATGTTTCAACTATGTCATACTATCATGTTATTCAGGAGGGCTTTAAAATATGAATGTAAGATTAATAGATCTGGAGGCATGGGCTCAAAAAAAAAAGTGTAATAAAAACATTATCATCATCTTTTTTTATTTAAAAGAAAAGTGTGACGGAAAGATGTATATCACCTCATTTTAAATGGTAAATGGCTGCTCTTTTATATAGCGCTTTTATCCAAAGCGCTTTACAATTTGTTCCTCACATTTTACCCCTTCACTCACACACCAACGGTGGAGGCGACCATGCAAGGTGCCGACCTGCTCATCGGGAGCAATTAGGGGTTAAGTGTCTTGCTCAAGGACACATCGACACGCTGCCCGGAGGAGCAGGAATCTAACCGGGAACCTCCGGATTGCCAGACGACTGCTCTACCTCGTGAGCCACTGTCGCCCCGAAAGTAAATCAGGTCCATAAAGAGGGACAAGCCTTATTTACATTGGCAAAAACAACTATTGTAATGCTGTAGAAACAATGGAGGGGAGGGGCGGGAGAAAAAAACAATGCTTTTTCCCCCAAGCAAAATATATTTTTTTCCCTGATCAATGATCAATGATCATCATGTACAGTGACACAGGTATAAAGACACTATGGTAGTAAGTCATATATAAATGATGATATATATGGCAGTATAGAGATTAGAGTCAGAGCAAGAGTATGTACAGATAGGTTAATAGTTTTTCATACTGCATAATTCATAATACCTGTAATACCCAAAAGCAGTAAATAATCATTACACGATCACAATCACAATTATAAACAGTCAGACAATGTTTACGTTTATTTAGGATCGCCATTAGTCGTTGCCTTGGAAACCACTATTCTTCCTGGGGTCCACACAATAGAATATAAGTTAACCATCACATTATGTACATTCACACAGATACAATTATCAACAAAAACAAATAATAATAATAATATAACTAAGAATATAGGAAGTTCTCTCACCAGAATAACATTTTATGCTCAATCAACACAATTATAGTCAGCCATCACCTCACAGAATATTATATATAGTCCAAGCTGTAAACTATATCATATATAGTCCAAACTGATTTCGTTCTGAATAACTGCTGTTCTTATATTCTTTTTAAAATTGATCTTACTTTGCAATCTGCGTTAAATACAGTGGTACCCTGTACCAGTATGACATAGGTCTTGTTATTGTTATTATCACTCGAGTACAGTAGAATTGTTGGCTGTTTTTCAAGGTTATAAGGTGGCCATGTTCCTCGTGTTGCTAATGATGTGAATATAAACACCAGGTATTGCATCACTAGCCGTGGGGGGGGGGGGGGGGGGGGGGGGGGGGGGCTGCCAGGTGAGGGGAGCGATGTCTGCCGTTAGTGCAGCTGAGCAGAGAGCGATTCATGTGCCAAACTCTCTCAGTCACTTCTTGCCTCTCTCTCTCTCTCCTTATCCTCTCCCTCTCTCTCCTTATCCCTCTCCCTCTCTCTCCTATCCCTCTCCCTCTCTCTCTCCCTATCCCTCTCCCTCTCCCTCTCCCTCTCTCCAGCTAAAACCCACAAACAAACCATCAATCTAACTCTCTACCCCCCCCCCTCCCTCACACACACACACACACACACACACACACACCACACACCCACACACCCACACACACACTCACACACACACACACACACACACACACACACACACACACACACACACACACACACACACACACACACACACACACACACACACACACACACACACACACACACACACACACACACACACACACACACACACACACACATCCGCACACGCACACACTAAAAGACACCCAACGCTGCCACAAGCCGCCATGTCCCTGAACAGCAGAGAAACCTGCCCAGGAGGGGGGGGGGGGGGGGGATCAAACAGAACACAGCCAGCCAGCCTGTCCCTCCCCCTCCTGTTCTGAAGGAGGCAGGACACATGAATCCTAGGTGTTTCCAATAGTATGCAGCGAGAGAGAGCGAGAGAGAGAGAGAGAGAGAGAGAGAGAGAGAGTGGGTGTCTTTATAAACTCCGGGCGGCCTCTGCTAAGCCCACAGGCACTGACTCTCTACCAAAGGCCTCTATTGTGGACCCTCTGGCCGCGCCTGAAAGGGGCAGCGATACCACGCTGGGTCTGGATGCTGCTCAGAGACAGGGGGTGTGAAGTAGGCATGTCCGATATTATCGGCCTACCGATATTGGCATTCAAATGTAATATCGGAAATGATCTGTATCGTTTTTTTTTTTTTTTTTTTTATTTATTTAACCTTTATTTACCCAGGCAAGCAAGTAAGAACAAATTCTTATTTTATTTATTGTCAAAAGTATGCATAATGTTGTGTTAATTCCACGACAAGAGATATGTAATGTTAATTACCTGAATTATTCCGTTTTTTGGAGGGGAAAACCCCCATATATATCGGTATCGGTTGATATCGGTATCGAAAATTAAGAGTTGGACAATATCGGTATATCGGATATCGGTAAAAAAAATAATATCGAACATCCCGTACTTGAGTAATTGTAATTTGTTAACAATACTTAAGTACTGTTTTTTTGGGGGATTTGTACTTTACTCGAGTATTATTAGGTTTGTATACTTGTACTTTTACTCAATTACATTTCAGAGAAAAAATATATACTTTTTTTACTCCTTACATTTAAAATGCAGACCTATAGGCGGTCAGGGTGGCGTAGCGGAGATTGCGCTCGTCACCAATGCAAGAGGCTGCGGTCTCGACTCCCGGAGTCAGCATTGCTTGAGGCTTGGGCTGGTCGTCATACTAACTCGTTTGGCTGGGTTAGGGGGAGGGGAAGTCGTGGGTGGGAATCTGGCGTTGTGGACAGCGACGCCTACAGGTCAGGTCTGGGCGCCTGCTCAGCGGAGGCAGGACTTGATGAAGGCAGCGTGACCTCCCACGCGTTACACTTCACCAATGAGAGTCCTCGCTGCCAGGTGAAAAAAGAGTCACTGGCTGTCGCCGCACGTGTCGGAGGGTTCCCTTGCACCGACCAGTAGGAGAATATGCGCACAACAACCAGGTAGGGGAGGGGGGGGGGAATTGGCACAACGACTAAATTGGGACGGGGGAGAAAACAGAGAAAAATCGGAGAAAGAGAGGACAAATTTTTTTTAAAAATTAAAATAAATGCAGACCTACAAAGTATACAAAGTACAAAATCCTGCAGGTCCCAACCGTTTTAATTAGTATTATTTGTTTCTCTGGCCGAACTAACGTTAACGTTATTAATCGTTAATAAAGACAGTCAGAGTGACAAGCTATACAGAAGATGGCCTACAAATGATAGTACGAGTGATGAAACGGAACATTTCATTGCCCCGGAATAAAAAATTTTAAAGTTTACTTGTTACTTTTTAGTACTTATAGGTACATTTAAAAGTAGAAACTTTTAGACTTTTACTCAAGTGTGTTTTAGCCAGATGCTCTGACTTTTACTTGAGTACGATTTGAGGACGGTACCCATACATTCACTCAAGTATAATTTCTGGGTACTTTTTACACCCCTGCTTAGAGACAGAGGCAGTGGGACCACGCAGGGTGCTTTGGGGGCCGACCGAGGAACAAGCTTTACTTTACTTTACCACATGAGGGCACAGCCAAAACCACCAGCTGCTCTCAGAGGAACACACAGGCCTGCTCCTCTGTTCTGTTGTTCTGGCTGGCTGTCTGGCTGGCTGTTGTCTGGCTGGCTCTATGTTCTGTTCTGTCTCTCTGTCTCTCTGTCTCTCTGTCTCTCTGCCTGGCTGGCTGGCTCTATGTTCTGTTCTGTCTCTCTGTCCTCTCTGTTCTGTCTGTCTGTCTCTCTGTTTCTCTGCCTCTCTGTCTCTCTGTCTCTCTGTCTCTCTGCCTCTCTGTCTCTCTGCTCTCTGTCTCCCTGTCTCTCTGTCTCTCTGTCTCTCTGTCTCCCTGTCTCTCTGTCTCTCTGCCTCTCTGTCTCTCTGTCTCTCTGTCTGTCTGCCTCTCTGCCTCTCTGTCTCTCTGTCTCCCTGCCTCTCTGTCTCCCTGTCCTCTCTGTCTCTCTGTCTCTCTGTCTCTCTGCATCTCTGTGTCTCTGTATCTCTGTGTCTCTGTCTCTCTGTCTCTCTGTCTCTCTGTATCTCTGTCTCTCTGCCTCTCTGTCTCTCTGCCTCTCTGTATCTCTGTATCTCTGTATCTCTGTATCTCTGTGTCTCTGCCTCTCTGTCTCTCTGTCTCTCTGCCTCTCTGTCTCTCTGCCTCTCTGTCTCTCTGCCTCTCTGTATCTCTGTATCTCTGTCTCTCTGCCTCTCTGTCTCTCTGTCGCTTGGTCTCTCTGTCTCTCTGCATCTCTGTCTCTCTGTCTCTCTGTCTCTCTGTTTTATATTAGATTCAAATGTATTGTCATCATACAGCACAAGTACAGTACAATGAAAATAAGTTTTTACATCCAACCAGAGTGCAAATGTAAGTGTAAAGTGCAATAGTAATATACACTGTACAGGTGATTAAACTGGGTATAAAATATATAAATTAGTACTACTAATAATCAGATGTACAGAGTTGTAGTATTAATATGTACAGTGATACAGGTATAAGGACACTATGGTAGTAAGATGCACAGATATAGATATAGTATCTACAGATATGTAAAAAGGATTATTATTATTATGCAGATATGTACAGACAGATATATATATACGGTAAGAAGTAATATATATATACGGTATATACAGAATCATTGTACATGCTATCATACAGAGTTATATGGGTTACATGCAGGTGTATAAGTAGGTATATAGAAGGATCATATGCAGGTACTGTACAGTATATTCAGACAGCTATACATATTCTGTCCTGTGCAGAGTAGGTAAGGGATATTATGTACAGATAAATGTACAGATATGTTCTATGTGCCTATTGGTCGGTTGGTTGGTCAGCTTCATTTAGTTCTGCTTTCTGTCAATCTGTTGTTCTGTTTGTTTGTCCATCTGCCCCCCCCCCACACACACACACACACACACACACACACACACACACACACACACCACACACACACACACACACACACACACACACACACACACACACACACACACACACACACACACACACGCGCACACACACACACACACACACGCACACACACACACACACACACACACACGCACACGCACACACACACACACGCACGACGCACGCACACACACACACAGCTCAACCTGCACAAAGATCCACTCTGTTGGTGTCCAAACCATCATGAATAATGAGCCCACACTGAGTCCCCCGACTATCTAGAGACGGAGAGAGGGGCGAGAAACAGAAGCAGTCCTCTCTCTCTCTCTAAGGCGTCTTTCTACTTCCTCTTCCTCCTCTTATCTGCCCGTCCGCACGGAGATCTAAACGTACACTCTGTCACCACGGAAACCCCCGCGTCCCGGAGCGGGTGTCTGTCTACGAAACCCTTTTATCCGTAGCTCCCCTGAGAAGCTGCTGAG
>NC_140182.1:7381794-7536794 GCF_963971535.1 Notolepis coatsorum
GGACCGGCGCGCGCCCCACTCTTCCCCCAAAAAAAACAACCCAAGAGGGCCCGCAACTCACCTAATAACGTCAGCATCAATAATAATAACATAGAACACATTAAATAGCTTACATACCTCCCCACCTCCAAAAATAACCGCCCTCGTTTCATAACACACATAACAGCAAAAACACAACAGCCCAATATTTCAAATGCCTGACAACCCAACCAAAAGGTGGTGAGTTTATGGAAACACCTGAAAAAAAAGAAAAAAAGAATTCCCCATCAACAATGCACAACACAGTGTGTCCCCAATATCTCCCAACCTTTTCCGTACACCAGATACTATATACTGATACACCAGGGCAGTAGATACACTTTACTGACAATGTGTTTGTGCGTGTGTGTGTGTGTGTGTGTGTGTGTGTGTGTGTGTGTGTGTGCGTGCGTCTGTTTGTGTGTGTGTGTGTGTGTGTGTGTGTGTGTGTGCGTGCGTCTGTGCGTTTGTGTGTGTGTGTGTGCGTGCGTGCGTGCGTGCGTGCGTGTGTGTGTGTGTGTGTGTGTGTGTGTGTGTGTGTGTGCGTCTGTGTGTTTGTGTCTGTGTGTCTGTGTGTGTGTAACCCCACACAATATTATACGAAAACAATAAGTCCCTCAATGGCCGACAAAGTCCTCAAAGCGACCTGGAGGACTCAAAATGCTCTCTGATGTGAGACGAGGTGAGGGATCAATGTGGGTACAGTATATATATATGCAGCACAATGATGACAAGATTAGATTAGATTCAAATGTATTGTCATCATGCAGCAGCAGCACAACAAACAGAAGTTAGGCATCCAACCAGAGTGAAAATGTAACAGTAAAGTGTAATAGTAATATACAATGAATGTACAGGTGATTACTGGATATCAAATATTTAAATTAGTGCTACTGAGTAATAGTGCTAATCAGATGTATGTACAGGGTTGTAGTATGTACAGTGATACAGGTATAAAGACACTATGGTAGTACTGTAAGTCATGCAGGCCAGCAGCGTAACTAAGTAAGAGTAGGTAAGGGATATGTACAGATATAGATATACACATATGTGAAAAGGATTATATGCAGGTATGTACAGAGAGTGGATATATATATATGGTAAGAATAAATATATATTGCATATAACTAGGGATGTCCGATATTATCGGCCTACCAATATTATCGGCCGATATCGGCATTAAAATGTGATATCGGAAATATCGGTATCAGTTTTCAATTTATTTTTATTTTTATTTATTTTTACATTTCTATAACCTTTATTTACCCAGGCAAGCAAGTAAGAACAAATTATAGAGTTATATGCGTTATATGCCTGTGTATAAGTGGTATATAGAAGGATTATATGCAGGTATATTCAGACAGATATGGATATATCAATATGCGGTAAATATAAATGTATACATGCGGTATATACAGCACTATTGTACATGCATCATACAGAGTTATATCTATGGGTAGACTAGTATAGTAGGTTTGTGCATGCCTATGAATCAAAATCAAAGGACAAACATTGTACTAACTATGGGGTCAAGAAGTGAATAAACATACACACGACCAGTGAATAAACCTATTCAATCGCCTTCAAAATCCATAGTTATTTCCCAGCTTCCCTTAACCCTTTCACTACCGCACTACCAAATGTTTTAACCCTTGCACCGTGACAATACAGCAGGTTAACCCTTTCACTGCCACGTGACAAAATGGTTAACCCTTTCACCGCCACACTACAGAAGGTTAACCCTTTACCATCACACTACAGACGGTTATAACCTTCTGTAGTGTGGTAGTGAAAGTGTTTTAAGCGGCCCCCCCCCCACGTCGCCCCCCCCCCCCCCGGCTTGTCTGGTCGACCTGTTGCTGAAACGACTGCTGCTTCACCGCCGGCGGCACCATTCACTGTGTGAATGAAAGGAAAGCCAGCGTGCCACGGCTGAACACGGAGAGAACACCATCACCACCGCAGCCTCCCCCCCAAGTTAATTAATGACCGCGGCTTCATAAGAAAAACACAGGAGATGAATGGCTGGAAGTTGGAACTCGCGAACAATCCTGAGAACAACGCGATCCCCAAACGGGTCACCCTGGTCGTCCCTCTCTCCTTGACCTCTGGTGACCTCCCTCCTCTCCTTGACCTCTGCTGCCCCGAAGGACAACACACGGGCGGTTATGAGCCAAGGCGGTTTTTCACAAAGAGGCCCGACTGAGACCAGGCTAAAGTGAAGGGTCTTTAGACCAGTGGTTCCCAAAGTCGGGGTCGCGACCCAAAGGTGGGCCGCGAGCAGCCACGGGAGAGCCGCGAGATGATTTCCAATTTTCACTGAACTTAGAAGCGGGCCAGGACAGTGTTTCTAGTTGTATTCTAAAATTCTATTCTATTGTATTCTAAAATGTGACTATATGGTTTTATATTAACTTAATAAATAAACAAAAACGAAAAATCTACTTATTTCAACGAACATTTCAAACTAAATAACAGATTATGCACATAAAACGCTGAAAACAACCGAAGCAACAATAGTATTTTAATGAGGCTATTATTATTATCATTATTATTTTGCAACAAGTTAGCCCTCTCATAAATAGCACATATAAATGAATAACTAACTTGAACTAACTTAATAGGATTGAAGTGATATTTGGCTAAAAAAATCGGTCGCCTGCCAAAAAAAATAAAAATAAAAAGCCTGACGATGTGCATTGGGCCGCGGCTCTCTGACGCCTTATTTTCTGGGTCCCGGCCTGAAAAGTTTGGGAACCCCTGCTTTAGACGAGTGCACGAGAGCTGCAACGCGGTCTCGTCAAAAAACGTAAATAAAGTATGAATCGACCGCAGGAAAAAAGAGGTACTTAATATGTTACAGCTATAAGTGATATTTACTTATAGTCCAAAACAAGCGACCGGGAGTCAAACCGCCAATGACTGTGGTCACGGGCGAGTGCCCCTGCCACCCACTCACCCTGATATATATTTCAGTGGATACCGTGATACTGTGAATAATGTATATTTCAGTGGATACCGTGATACTGTGAATAATGTATACTCAGTAGATAGTAAATTATAACACTACCTTATGCATACTGCACCCTATGTGACACTGTGAATACTGTGAATATTTCTTCAGCTAGTCAGATAGTATTGATCAAATTGTTTACACTGCCTGTGTTGTTTTTTTACTACCTGTACACTGTGTTGTTTTACTACCTGTACCCCCCCCCCCCCCCCCCCCATCCCCCCATGCTGCTATGATGCCTGAATTTCCCCAAGGGGATCAATAAAGGAATATCTTATCTTATCTTATACAAACACAGTGAAACTATGATGATTTGTTTAACAGTTATGGTTCAGATAGAAAGTTAAGGTTAGTTAGTTTAAGGTAACAGTGTGGTTAAGGTTAGGGTTAAGGTTAGTTTAAGGTAACAGTGTGGTTAAGGTTAGGGTTAGTTTAAGGTAACAGTGTGGTTAAGGTTAAGGTTAGTTTAAGGTAACAGTGTGGTTAAGGTTAGGGTTAAGGTTAGTTTAAGGTAACAGTGTGGTTAAGGTTAAGGTTAGTTTAAGGTAACAGTGTGGTTAAGGTTAAGGTTAGTTAGGTAACAGTGTGGTTAAGGTTAAGGTTAGTTTAAGGTAACAGTGTGGTTAGGGTTACGGTTAAGGTTAGTTTAAGGTAACAGTGTGGTTAAGGTTAAGGTTAGTTTAAGGTAACAGTGTGGTTAAGGTTAAGGTTAGTTTAAGGCAACAGTGTGGTTAAGGTTATGGTTAGTTTAAGGCAACAGTGTGGTTAAGGTTAAGGTTAGTTTAAGGTAACAGTGTGGTTAAGGTTAAGGTTAGTTTAAGGTAACAGTGTGGTTAAGGTTAGGGTTTGGATGAGGCTATCATAAAAGTGTGTCTCAGTAGTCTTGACACTTGCCTCCCATGTGAGCATCTCAGGTTTGAAAACGTTGAAAGTAAATTTATTTATTTGTAAATACGTATATACGTTAATATATTACTTATGGCTATAACGTAATGTACAATATGTACCTTGTTCCTGTGGTCAATACGTCATTTATTTACATATTTTATATTGTACTACAGGGACGCTGCATCAGCTGGTCCAGTAGCTGTCGCTCCTTCCAAGTCACTTCCTGTTTTAGCTGTTGTTATAGCGACCATTGTTTGTTTGTTTTTCCCTTTGATGTGGTAACAAGGGACGAAGCAAACGCAAACAGAGACTCATGCATCCACAATACACAGACCAAACACTTTGAGAGAGAGAGAGGGGGGGGGGAGAAGGGAGATGGAGAGAGAGGGAGCTAAAGAGGGGGGAGATGGAGAGAAAGGGGGGGGGGGGGGGAAGAAATGATGGGGAGAGAAAAAGAGAGAGGGGGGAGATGGAGAGAGAGTGGGAGATAGAGAGGGAGAGAGGGGGGGGTGGAGGGAGAGAGAAAGGGGGGGGAGAAAGAAAGGACGGGGAGAGAAAGAGAGAGGGGGGAGATGGAGAGAGAAAGAGAGGGGGGAGATAGAGAGGGAGATAAGGAGAGAGAGGGGGGCTGGAGGGAGAGAGAGAGAGAGAGAGAGAGAGAGAGAGAGAGAGAGAGAGAGAGAGAGACTGAGAACAGCCTAGTTCATTTCTTTCCTCCAGACAACAATGACTGTCCTAGTTTTGACACACATTGAAAAGACAATCCACTCCTTTTATTAAATAGTTTGACCGGTGAGTAATATTTGCTCTAATTGATCAAAGTCCCTTGGAGCACTTGGACACACAAATGTTCACACCTAAAAGACGGACCAAAATGAAAATGGCTTACTTAGTCAATGTTGCAGTACAATGAAATGCACACAACTTCACTCTCATTCTACGCACGAAAAAATGAACCTGTTTACCTTGGTTCAACTCAAGCACTCGCGCTCCAGCTTGTAACCCATTACTACATGGGTCACATTTCATCGAGAAAGAGGGGTCAGTTTAACTGGTTTCATTGGTGCAGGACAACACGGATAAAATGTTATCTCTCTGGATTTCCAACCTCCTCCAATGTACAGTTTCTATGTCAAATGTATGTCAGTATTCCAATGTACAGTGTCCCCCCCCCCTACCCAACCCCCCCCCCCCCCCCCACCTCCAATGTACAGCCCCACCCCACCTACCCAACCTCCCCCAATGCACAGTTTCTATGTCAAATGTATACACTCTTTTTCTGGATTTTTTTTTAGTATCACAAACAGTACTGTATTTGAAAATCTGGTATGTCATAAATGTATAGATGTAGCAGTACTGTCTATCTGTATGTCGTGTATGTCATATGATGAATTGAAAATGGGGGACCCTGATGTAAACAAGACGAAAGTCTTTCTCTGGTCTGCATCCTCTTAACAATTGTATGTATTGAGCTGTACTGTACTGTACCCATTCTGCAATCTGTTAATAAACTTTTCAATCAATCAATTCAATTTCAATCAATCAAAGAAGGCGAAATTGTTGAAGAAAAGGTTTTCAGATGAACAGCGTTTTCAAACCTATAATTTATTATCCAAAGTTGTTAAGATTAGATTAAATGGTAAACGGTTCATTGATATAACGGCTTTTATCCAAAGCGCTTTACAATTGTGTTCCTCACGTTCACCCGCTCACTCACACACTCACACACCGACGGCGGCGGTGACGATGCGAGGTGCCAGCCTGCTCCTCATGGAGCAATTAGGGGTTAAGTGTCTTGCTCAAGGTCACTTCGACACACAGGTGATTAAACTGGATATAAACTATATAAATTACATGTATATTAATTAAGGCTGTCAAAGTTAGCACGGTATTAACGCGGTATCGCCCGATTCTATTAACACCACTATTTCTTTTAACTCACGATTAACTTAAAATTTAAAGGGGAACTATTTTACTATTTCTTTCACTATTTGGGCACTTTTACACAATTCCTGTGAGTCTATGGAACACCTCTGTAATTTTTTTTTTAAATTCATTGTTTTGTATTTCTAATCAAGTACTCAAAAACAGCATTTTTCTACCTCAAGATCTTAAGCCGTTTTGAGCCTGGGCTCCAACCACGGTGGGGCCTGATGCCACACAGACACATTATTATGCAGCTGAGACATCTCTGACATCACAGATCAGCACATTTTCAGATGACTCAGTTCAGTGAGGGTGAATATTGTGAGAGGAGAATTGGAAGAATGCGCCAATATGAGAATTAGAGACATAGATCATATTAATATAAGTCCACATAGCTAGGAAACAATGCTAAACACTGAAAAAGGCCATTTATAAGATAGTTCCCCTTTAACTTTTTTTTTTTTTTTTTTACTAGACTTCACTCAGGTATATTATTGATGCTCTCATTGATACTATGTTTGTTTCTGAAGTGTGTGTGTGTGTGTGTGTGTGTGTGTGTGTGTGTGTGTGTGTGTGTGTGTGTGTGTGTGTGTGTGTGTGTGTGTGTGTGTGCGCGCGTGTGTGTGTGTGTGTGTGATATATAGAGAGAGGGGGGTGAGAGAGATGAGGAAGGGGCAAGAGAGAAAGAGATCTGGGAGTGTGTGTGTGTGTGTGTGTGTGTGTGTGTGTGTGTGTGTGTGTGTGTGTGTGTGTGTGTGTGTGTGTGTGTGTATGTGTGTGTGTGTGTGTGTGTGTGTGTGTGTGTGTGTGATATTAGGGGGGTGAGAGAGATGAGGAAGGGGCAAGAGAGAAAGAGAGCTGGGAGAGTGTGTGTGTGTGTGTGTGTGTGTGTGTGTGTGTGTGTGTGTGTGTGTGTGTGTGTGTGTGTGTGTGAGAGATATAGAGAGAGAGGGGGGTGAGAGAGATGAGGAAGGGGCAAGAGAGAAAGAGAGCTGGGAGAGTGTGTGTGAGAGAGAGAGAGAGAGAGAGAGAGAGAGAGAGAGGGGGGGGGGTGTGTGATTACTCAGCCCTTGTGTGGGTGAATGTAACAAGTTCCTAACGTTTTCTTTCCCCTATTATTTCATGCACACTTTATTCATTGTTTTAAATTATTTATTTTCATCCTTTTGTGTTAAATGGCTGCAATAAAGCAAGCATTTGTTGACTCTCATGTTGATAAGAGTATTAAAACTTGGAACTTGAAAAAGATCCGTTTAAACCCAGATTCGGCTCAAACAAGGGACTAAACACATTTCGCAATTATGCCACATCAATGTGGAACGCCCTACCCAAAGCTGTAAAGGAATGTGAATCCCTACCCACATTCAAAACCGCTCTTAAAGAGCACCTACGGGAGGCTGCGATTCGAAACTGGCCACTGTAAATGTCCAAACCCCCCCACCCCCACCCCCTCCCAATAGTCAGTCTCCTCCCCACTGTATGTATACATTCTCTCCCCACCGTATGTATATTTCTCTCCCACCCACCCACCCCCTCCAAATGTACAGTCTCCTCCCCAACGTATGTATATATTCTCTCCCCACCATATGCATATTTCTCTCCCACCCACCCACCCACCCACCCCCTCCTAATGTACAGTCTCCTCCCTATCATATGTATATACTCTCTGTCAGGATCTATGGGTAACAGTACTGCATATTTGCATATCGTATATGTCACAAATGTAACAGTATGTCCCTATATGCCATAAATGTCATGATGTCATATATGTTGTGTATGTCATAAATGTCACTATGAATTGAAAACGGGGGACCCTGATGTAAACAAGACAAACGTCTTTCTCTGGTCTGCATCCCCTTAACAATTGTGTGTATTGAGCCGTACTGTATTGTACCCATTCTGCAATCTGTTAAATAAAGTTTTCATTCATTCATTCATTCATTCATTCATTCATTCATTCATTCATTCATTCATTCATTCAAACAGAGTAACTTACTGACAGGACAAAGAGAGTGACTTACTGGTTGTTGGGACAGCTGTAGCAGTGGTTGTTGGGACAGCTGTAGCAGTGGTTGTTGGGACAGCTGTAGCAGTGGTTGTTGGGACAGCTGTAGCAGTGGTTGTTGGGACAGCTGTAGCAGTGGTTGTTGGGACAGCTGTAGCAGTGGTTGTTGGGACAGCTGTAGCAGTGGTTGTTGGGACAGCTGTAGCAGTTGGGACAGCTGTAGCAGTGGTTGTCGGGACAGCTGTAGCAGTCGGGACAGTTGTAGCAGTTGGGACAGCTGTAGCAGTTGGGACAGCTGTAGCAGTTGGGACAGCTGTAGCAGTTGGGACAGCTGTAGCAGTCGGGACAGCTGTAGCAGTCGGGACAGCTGTAGCAGTCGGGACAGCTGTAGCAGTTGGGACAGTTGTAGCAGTTGGGACAGCTGTAGCAGTTGGGACAGCTGTAGCAGTTGGGACAGCTGTAGCAGTTGGGACAGCTGTAGCAGTTGGGACAGCTGTAGCAGTTGGGACAGCTGTAGCAGTTGGGACAGCTGTAGCAGTTGGGACAGTTGTAGCAGTTGGGACAGCTGTAGCAGTTGGGACAGCTGTAGCAGTTGGGACAGCTGTAGCAGTTGGGACAGCTGTAGCAGTTGGGACAGCTGTAGCAGTTGGGACAGCTGTAGCAGTCGGGACAGCTGTAGCAGTCGGGACAGCTGTAGCAGTTGGGACAGCTGTAGCAGTTGGGACAGCTGTAGCAGTTGGGACAGTTGTAGCAGTTGGGACAGCTGTAGCAGTTGGGACAGCTGTAGCAGTTGGGACAGCTGTAGCAGTCGGGACAGCTGTAGCAGTTGGGACAGCTGTAGCAGTCGGGACAGCTGTAGCAGTTGGGACAGCTGTAGCAGTCGGGACAGCTGTAGCAGTTGGGACAGCTGTAGCAGTCGGGACAGCTGTAGCAGTTGGGACAGCTGTAGCAGTTGGGACAGCTGTAGCAGTTGGGACAGCTGTAGCAGTTGGGACAGCTGTAGCAGTTGGGACAGCTGTAGCAGTCGGGACAGCTGTAGCAGTCGGGACAGCTGTAGCAGTCGGGACAGCTGTAGCAGTTGGGACAGCTGTAGCAGTTGGGACAGCTGTAGCAGTTGGGACAGTTGTAGCAGTTGGGACAGCTGTAGCAGTTGGGACAGCTGTAGCAGTTGGGACAGTTGTAGCAGTCGGTTCAGTCAGGGGAAAGTTGCAGTGTGTCACCTTGATCAGAAAGAAAGCAGCAATCCACCATTTCCTCAAGTCTGCCATTCCTTCCTGCAATGTAATAGAAAATGAAAATCAGGCATGTGACATAAATGGGAGCTGGATTTGAATCATGCAGCACAAGTACAGTACAACGAAAAGAAGTTTGGCATCCAACCAGAGTGCAAATGTAACAGTATAAATCAACTCCGTAGATCATCCTCCATGTGTGTGTGTGGGTTTTACAAAGTTTAAACAATGGGAAAGCATTAAACCGATCATCTGTCTAAACCTCCTAACTCTATTCACCCTCAAATCTGTGTTCGTTTTTTTCATCTGCTGAAAAGTTGGGTTTTTGGAGTTATGAGGTTTTGTCCCGACAGCAGCGATATACAATGTACAGGTGATTAAACTGGGTATAACGTATATAAATGAGTACTACTGAGTAACAGAGCTATGTACAGTATGTACAGAGTTGTAGTATTAATATGTAGAGTGATACAGGCAGGACCGGACTGGGGAAATCATTCAGGCCGGGAAATATAGTGGGAAATATAGCCCCAGTCAGGCCACTTTTTAAGCGGGGGGTCTGGGGGTCCCAGACAATGTTTGAAATTGTACCCTTTAAATGCCAGTGTTTGTGATGGCATCACAAATTATTGTAAAAAAAAAAAAAAACACACACACAAATTTAAATATCTTCAATATATCAAATGCAAAGTGGATTTTTATGGGGGGGATTATTACAGGCTAGCATAATGTCAATGATTAGCAACAACACTGATTTCGGTGGATTTTTTGTTTTTTGTAATGTAAAATTGAAAAGAATACTCACTCTTACCATTAGGGAACTAAATTGTCCTCTTCAAAAATGCCATAAAAATAATGATATGCTTTTTCTTTCATAAATCTTTTATTCAACTTCAGCCCTGATCATAACCACCACGTACGTATTCAATACATTTCCGAATTGTAACCCTTTAAATGCCAGTGTGATTTCTTTTGTCAAATCCGTTGTGCAATAGTCAATTTTGGTGAGTTGTTTCTATATAATTCACTTATGACATTTAGGTACTACAGTATTAAGGAGACAACTACAGTATGTAAGTAGTAAACCTATTATTATTATTATTTTTTTTATTCCAGTCGATCATAATGATCATGATCATATTACGGAGCGCTCACTGCGTTCGAGACAGAGGGAGAGAAAGAGAGACTCACATTTCCGTGACATTACACACTTCTGCAGTCCCTCCCGCCATCTCTCTCTCTCTCTCTCTCTCTCTCTCTCTCTCTCTCTCTCTCTCTCTCTCTCTCTCTCTCTCTCTCTCTCTCTCTCTCTCTCTCTCTCTCTCTCTCTCTCTCTCTCTCTCTCTCGCACGTATATTGTCTGGTTCCTGGTTAGCAGGTCAGTGTCTCCGTGGTATGAGACAGCTCATGTTGCAGACGCCATGACTGTATCCCTAATGCTGCTGCATTTTGTGCCTTTGTAACCTAACAGGCTGAAAATAAATACAACGAACAGTCTCCCTGTCTGTCATCTTAAACACAACGGCGTCTAATTAGACCGGTCACACCTACGTCCACGACACACATGCAGTCAAGTTTGTGTACGTGTGTGTCCCCGACGAGGGAGAGAGATGGCGCAGACATTACACACACTTCTGCAGTCCCTCCCGCCGTCCCTCTCTCTCTCCATCTCTCTCTCCCTCTCGCTCGTTCTCTGCCTGTGAAAACCCGTTTGAGGAAGTGTCGGGTTACACTGCACTACAACCATAGAGGGGGCGTTACTGCAGATCAATGCTATGTCGACGTCACAGAAACCGTCAAATCAGAACAGTTTAGTTGAGTGAGGGAAGATCTCGTGAACTCGAGACTAGACTGATGAGTCAATATGGTAATTAGAGACACAGACCCATTGATACTAACCTGTATTAATATAAAACCATGCTAAACACAGAAAAAAGGCATTTATAATACATGCCCCCTTTAAATCAACTTTCCAGCCCCCTGTCAACTGTCAAATGATGTCAACTGTCAACCTGAATTAACATTCAGTATTCAATATGGTCTGATATTAACATTCAGTATTCAATATTGTGTAGTGCCGAGAGATGGGAGTCGAGACGGTGGCTCGAGGCAGAGCGAATAGTATTTATTGAGTACACCTACACGATACAGTACGTTACTGGAAAGCTAGAATGACAGCCGGTGGCTGCCACCGCTTAAATAGGAATGTTAGATGTTCTAGAAGGTGCTACTATGACATCATCACCAACGTTCTAGCATGTACTACTATGACATCATCACGAACGTTCCAGAATGATCGGGCAGAACTAAGTGTCACACAAAACGTTCCAGAATGTTCGGGCGGACCCTAAGGTTCTAGAATGTTCCTAACAATAGTTCCGTGGGTGAATTATGTACCATTAAGTGGTCTGCACACGGCGGGCGACCGACGTCGCCTGGCGATGCGATCGCCTGTCGCTCAACGACAATCGCTTGGCCCCCCACACCAGAGCCGACCGTCGCTGTCTAGCTGGGGGTGTGGTTACTTGTTTCCCCCCGGGAGATATAGGAGGACGGACCGCCGGGACAGCACCGGCGTCGGACGTTATGTTGTCGTGAAGCGAGCGTATTAGCAGCTCTTCACTAGCACTAGCAGGTAGCTGTGTTGTGCGTTACGAGGGAATATTAACCTGTAAAACCCATATTGAGCTGGAATTAAACCACCATATACGAATACAACCTCTCCTCCTTCTTCCTGACATTACTGCATGACTGATCGCTACAATACGTTCACTAGGCACCGATTGGACAAGTATTGTTATGCAGCTGAGAGAGGATGTTTTTTCACTTAAGATGCTTATCAACCATCATTTCTTTGGACAATAAACCTTATAAACCACATCAGCTGCAGCCTGGACATTAAACTCTGTCAACATCCACAACTTATTTTGTTACCCGAGTACAAAAACATCTAGTAGGTGCATCGTGGCGCATTGTCAATTTATTAGTTAATGACAAGCGGCCACTAAACCTTAAGTTCTCCAACTAACATTATTTATTTAAATTGTTCCTGTTAATAATAATTAACATAAGTAGCATGGTAATAATACGTAGGTTATTGATCAATGAATGTATTGATACATTAATGGCGTACAAATGATACACCAGTAGAAGTCATGTTATTTCCTCATTCTCCTTTCTGTGTCGCCTCAAAAAATTGGATTGAGGCGATTTTTAGCCAGGCGACAGAAATAGCTGCGCGACCGTCGCTTCAAAATCTCCTGCCGTGTGGGTTCTCTCATTCATAACAATGGAGGCGATACAATTCTGTCGGTCGGCTTGCAAAAAAAGTCGGTCGCCTGGCTAAAATCGCCCGCCGTGTGCGGAGCCACAATCACTACACAAGCCCCCCCAGATTTCACCGATTCTGATTCAATATTAACATTCAGTATTCAAGTAGAACAGCTAGCTAGCCATTGTGGACACTCACCTTTCCACAGCAAAACGGTAGGCAAGGCACCTTGGTTGAGAAATGCAGGTTTGAGTCTATGTGTTGTAGGATAGACAGTCTATCTATCCTGTCTCAAGATGCACAATGAGATCTTGAGAGAATTTTTGAATATATATAGAACACAAATGTTCTAGCATGTCAATTATGACATCATCACGAACGTTCCAGAATGATCGGGCAGAACTAAGGTTCTAGAATGTTCTGCCATGACATCACACAAACGTTCCAGAATGTTCGGGCGGACCCTAAGGTTCTAGAATGTTCCTAACAATAGTTCCGTGGGTGAATTATGCATAGATATATATAGAACACTAGATAGCTTGCCCGCGCTGCCGGCCAATGGAGAGCGACGTCACTGAACCGCCGCCATCTTGCTCCAGTTAGCCTTGAGTGAGAGTGAGTGAGCTGCACAGACAAAAATACTCATAACTCGCTGAAATATTGACGGATTTTGGTAAGCATTATTAACGTGGCTATGATTCAAGCGGTTTGTAAAAAAAAACATCTTTACATTTTTTTTTTATAAGTATGCAGTATCATAACTACATCTTTGATGTTTATAGCAAACCAACCCGTTTGTAAATCCGTCAATATTTCAGCGAGTTATGAGTATTTTTGTCTGTGCAGCTCACTCACTCTCACTCAAGGCTAACTGGAGCAAGATGGCGGCGGTTCAGTGACGCTGGTGACTCCGCCTTAAGCTATCTAGTGTTCTATAGATATCTATGGAATTATGTACCATTAAGTGGTCTGCACACGGCGGGCGACCGACGTCGCCTGGTGATGCGATCGCCTGTCGATCAGCGACAATCGCTTGGCCCCCCACACCAGAGCCGACCGTCGCTCTGTCTAGCTGGGGGTGTGGTTACTTGTTTCCCCCCGGGAGATATAGGAGGACGGACCGCCGGGACGTTATGTTGTCGTGAAGCGAGCGTATTAGCAGCTCTTCACTAGCACTAGCAGGTAGCTAGCTGTGTTGTGCGTTACGAGGGAATATTAACCTGTAAAACCCATATTGAGCTGGAATTAAACCACCATATACGAATACAACCTCTCCTCCTTCTTCCTGACATTACTGCATGACTGATCGCTACAATACGTTCACTAGGCACCGATTGGACAAGTATTGTTATGCAGCTGAGAGAGGATGTTTTTTCACTGAAGATGCTGTTCTGTTATCAACCATCATTTCTTTGGACAATAAACCTTATAAACCACATCAGCTGCAGCCTGGACATTAAACTCTGTCAACATCCACAACTTATTTTGTTACCCGAGTACAAAAACATCTAGTAGGTGCATCGCGGTGCATTGTCAATTTATTAGTTAATGACAAGCGGCCACTAAACCTTAAGTTCTCCAACTAACGTTATTTATTTAAATTGTTCCTGTTAATAATAATTAACATAAGTAGCATGGTAATAATACGTAGGTTATTGATCAATGAATGTTTTGATACATTACTGGCATACAAATGATACACCAGTAGAAGTCATGTCATTTCCTCATTCTCCTTTCTGTGTCGCCTCAAAAAATAGGATCGAGGCGATTTTTTGCCAGGCGACAGAAATAGCTGCGCGACCGTCGCTTCAAAATCTCCTGCCGTGTGGGTTCTCTCATTCATAACAATGGAGGCGATACAATTCTGTCGGTCGGCTCGCAAAAAAAGTCGGTCGCCTGGCTAAAATCGCCCGCCGTGTGCGGAGCCACAATCACTACACAAGCCCCCCCAGATTTCACCGATTCAGATTCAATATTAACATTCAGTATTCAAGTAGAACAGCTAGCTAGCCATTGTGGACACTCACCTTTCCACAGCAAAACGGTAGGCAAGGCAGCTTGGTTGAGAAATGCAGGTTTCAGTCTATGTTGTTTAGTCTATCTGTTCAGTACTGTTCAGTCCTGTTTCTAGATGCACAATGAGATCTTCTGAGAGAATTGTTGAATATATATAGAACACACTGTGACATCACAAATGTTCTAGAATGTACTATTATGACCATACTGTGAAATCACAAATGTTCTAGAATGTCTATTATGACATCATACTGTGACATCACAAATGTTCTAGAATGTTTGATTATGACATCATAGTGTGACATCACAAATGTTCTAGAATGTACTATTATGACATCATACTGTGACATCACAAATGTACTAGAATGTTCTATTATGACATCATACTGTGACATCACAACGGAACATGTTTGAGTCCATTTGAATAATATTATAAATAATTAATGTTTGGTAAGGCTGTCCCTGACGCCTGTTTTTGGGATTCAAACTTCGTCAGGGTTCTTTGAACGGACGTTCGAACCTTCGTTTCCAACATTTCTTCATCAGCAAAGTCTCTGCCCTCAGATCTCTCTCCCCCTTGCCCCCCTTGTCCCCTCCACCCCCTCTTCCCCCCCCCCCCCCCCACCCACTGCCTGCTGTTTTTGACCAGTTTGCCCCGGTCTCCCTTTCCTCCCTTTCCGATGCCATTAAACACCTGCGACCAACAAATTGCCCCTCAGATGCACTCCCCTCGCGCATCCTAAAGGAAGTACCTGACCCTGTTCTCCTCGTACTATTACCTCTATTAAATGCCTGCCTCAGCACTGGAGCATAAATGCTTTAGGATTCGAATAGACGCGTCCCGGCTGCCTTCAAGCATGCTGTGGTCCAGCCCCGGATAAAGAAGCCCAACCTCGATCCCTCTGTCTTTGCACATTTTAGACCCATCTCACAATTACCATTTTTATCAAAAATCCTGGAGCGCATAGTCTACATACAGCTACAATCATTCCTTGAACACAACAACATCCATGATCAATTCCAATCTGGCTTTAAACCTGATTTCAGATGCTGATGCAGGCAACCCATCCCTACTACTACTCCTTGACCTCACAGCCGCCTTTGATACAGTAGATCACCACTCGCCTCGACTACTGCAATGCCCTCTACACAGGCATCGACAAATCCCTGCTTCGCCGCCTACAACTGGTGCAGAACGCAGCCGTGCGCCTCCTCACCAAAACAAAAAAACATGAGCACATCAGCCCAGTTCTGGCCTCGCTCCACTGGCTGCCTGTTCGCTTTAGAATAGATTTTAAATTATCCCTAAATGTTTTTAAATCACTAAATGGCACGACTCCTCCCTACCTATCTGAGCTCTTGCACCGCCAGACTGATCGCTACAATACGTTCACTAGGCACCGATTGGACAAGTATTGTTATGCAGCTGAGAGAGGATGTTTTTTCACTGAAGACGCTGTTCTGTTATCAACCATCATTTCTTTGGACAATAAACCTTATAAACCACATCAGCTGCAGCCTGGACATTAAACTCTGTCAACATCCACAACTTATTTTGTTACCCGAGTACAAAAACATCTAGTAGGTGCATCGTGGCGCATTGTCAATTTATTAGTTAATGACAAGCGGCCACTAAACCTTAAGTTCTCCAACTAACGTTATTTATTTAAATTGTTCCTGTTAATAATAATTAACATAAGTAGCATGTTAATAATACGTAGGTTATTGATCAATGAATGTATTGATACATTAATGGTGTACAAATGATACACCAGTAGAAGTCATGTTATTTCCTCATTCTCCTTTCTGTGTCGCCTCAAAAAATAGGATCGAGGCGATTTTTAGCAAGGCGACAGAAATAGCTGCGCGACCGTCGCTTCAAAATCTCCTGCCGTGTGGGTTCTCTCATTCATAACAATGGAGGCGATACAATTCTGTCGGTCGGCTCGCAAAAAAAGTCGGTCGCCTGGCTAAAATCGGCCGCCGTGTACGGAACCCTTTACAATCACTACACAAGCCCCCCCAGATTTCACCGATTCTGATTCAATATTAACATTCAGTATTCAAGTAGAACAGCTAGCTAGCCATTGTGGACACTCACCTTTCCACAGCAAAACGGTAGGCAAGGCAGCTTGGTTGAGAAATGCAGGTTTGAGTCGTTGTGTTGTAGGATAGACAGTCTATCTATCCTGTCTCAAGATGGAGAATTGTTGAATATATATAGAACACAAATGTTCTAGAATGTCAATTATGACATCATACTGTGACATCACAAATGTTCTAGAATGTTCTATTATGTCATCATACTGTGACATCACAACAGAACATGTTTGAGTTCCATTTGAATAATATAAATAATAATGTTTGGTAAGGCTGTCCCCGAAGCCTGTTTTTGGGATTCAAACTTCGTCAGGGTTCTTCAAACGGACATTCGAACCTTCGTTTCCAACATTTCGTTTCCAACATTTCTTCATCAGCAAAGTCTCTGCCCTCAGATCTCTCTCCCCCTTGCCCCCCTTGTCCCCTCCACCCCCTCTCCCCCCCCCCCCACCCACTGCCTGCTGTTTTAGACCAGTTTGCCCCGGTCTCCCTTTCCTCCCTTTCCGATGCCATTAAACACCTGCGACCAACAAATTGCCCCTCAGATGCACTCCCCTCGCGCATCCTAAAGGAAGTACCTGACCCTGTTCTCCTCGTACTATTACCTCTATTAAATGCCTGCCTCAGCACTGGAGCATAAATGCTTTAGGATTCGAATAGACGCGTCCCGGCTGCCTTCAAGCATGCTGTGGTCCAGCCCCGGATAAAGAAGCCCAGCCTCGATCCCCCTGTCTTTGTATAACGGGTACGTCCTAGTACCCGTCACGAAATTCGACCGTGCCTCGAGTGGGAGTCGAACCCCGAGCGTCTGCTCCGGGGCCAGTATAGCAAACCGCTGCGCCAAGAAGGGAATTCCCCCCTAAGCGCTTGGTTTATCTGCCTCTGGGGAGTGAGTTTTACACACTTCTATGTGCCGTAGTCACACTATCGCGGCACATATCCGTTACATTCACCCCCCCTAAACTCACACCACCCAAGGCATCCGGGTCACGGCACCAGTATAACGGGTACGTCCTAGTACCCGTCACGAAATTCGACCGTGCCTCGAGTGGGAGTCGAACCCCGAGCGTCTGCTCCGGGGCCAGTATAGCAAACCGCTGCGCCAAGAAGGGAATTCCCCCCTAAGCGCTCGGTTTATCTGCCTCTGGGGAGTGAGTTTTACACACTTCTATGTGCCGTAGTCACACTATCGCGGCACATATCCGTTACATTTGCACATTTTAGACCCATCTCACAATTACCATTTTTATCAAAAATCCTGGAGCGCATAGTCTTCATACAGCTACAATCATTCCTTGAACACAACAACATCCATGATCAATTCCAATCTGGCTTTAAACCTGATTTCAGATGCTGATGCACGCAACCCATCCCTACTACTACTCCTTGACCTCACAGCCGCCTTTGATACGGTAGATCACCACTCGCCTCGACTACTGCAATGCCCTCTACACAGGCATCGACAAATCCCTGCTTCGCCGCCTACAACTGGTGCAGAACGCAGCCGCGCGCCTCCTCACCAAAACAAAAAAACATGAGCACATCAGCCCAGTTCTGGCCTCGCTCCACTGGCTGCCTGTTCGCTTTAGAATAGATTTTAAATTATCCCTAAATGTTTTTAAATCACTAAATGGCACGGCTCCTCCCTACCTATCTGAGCTCTTGCACCGCCAGACTGATCGCTACAATACGTTCACTAGGCACCGATTGGACAAGTATTGTTATGCAGCTGAGAGAGGATGTTTTTTCACTGAAGACGCTGTTCTGTTATCAACCATCATTTCTTTGGACAATAAACCTTATAAACCACATCAGCTGCAGCCTGGACATTAAACTCTGTCAACATCCACAACTTATTTTGTTACCCGAGTACAAAAACATCTAGTAGGTGCATCGTGGCGCATTGTCAATTTATTAGTTAATGACAAGCGGCCACTAAACCTTAAGTTCTCCAACTAACGTTATTTATTTAAATTGTTCCTGTTAATAATAATTAACATAAGTAGCATGTTAATAATACGTAGGTTATTGATCAATGAATGTATTGATACATTAATGGTGTACAAATGATACACCAGTAGAAGTCATGTTATTTCCTCATTCTCCTTTCTGTGTCGCCTCAAAAAATAGGATCGAGGCGATTTTTAGCCAGGCGACAGAAATAGCTGCGCGACCGTCGCTTCAAAATCTCCTGCCGTGTGGGTTCTCTCATTCATAACAATGGAGGCGATACAATTCTGTCGGTCGGCTCGCAAAAAAAGTCGGTCGCCTGGCTAAAATCGGCCGCCGTGTACGGAACCCTTTACAATCACTACACAAGCCCCCCCAGATTTCACCGATTCTGATTCAATATTAACATTCAGTATTCAAGTAGAACAGCTAGCTAGCCATTGTGGACACTCACCTTTCCACAGCAAAACGGTAGGCAAGGCAGCTTGGTTGAGAAATGCAGGTTTGAGTCGTTGTGTTGTAGGATAGACAGTCTATCTATCCTGTCTCAAGATGGAGAATTGTTGAATATATATAGAACACAAATGTTCTAGAATGTCAATTATGACATCATACTGTGACATCACAAATGTTCTAGAATGTTCTATTATGTCATCATACTGTGACATCACAACATAACATGTTTGAGTTCCATTTGAATAATATAAATAATAATGTTTGGTAAGGCTGTCCCCGAAGCCTGTTTTTGGGATTCAAACTTCGTCAGGGTTCTTCAAACGGACATTCGAACCTTCGTTTCCAACATTTCGTTTCCAACATTTCTTCATCAGCAAAGTCTCTGCCCTCAGATCTCTCTCCCCCTTGCCCCCCTTGTCCCCTCCACCCCCTCTCCCCCCCCCACCCACTGCCTGCTGTTTTAGACCAGTTTGCCTCGGTCTCCCTTTCCTCCCTTTCCGATGCCATTAAACACCTGCGACCAACAAATTGCCCCTCAGATGCACTCCCCTCGCGCATCCTAAAGGAAGTACCTGACCCTGTTCTCCTCGTACTATTACCTCTATTAAATGCCTGCCTCAGCACTGGAGCATAAATGCTTTAGGATTCGAATAGACGCGTCCCGGCTGCCTTCAAGCATGCTGTGGTCCAGCCCCGGATAAAGAAGCCCAACCTCGATCCCTCTGTCTTTGCACATTTTAGACCCATCTCACAATTACCATTTTTATCAAAAATCCTGGAGCGCATAGTCTTCATACAGCTACAATCATTCCTTGAACACAACAACATCCATGATCAATTCCAATCTGGCTTTAAACCTGATTTCAGATGCTGATGCAGGCAACCCATCCCTACTACTACTCCTTGACCTCACAGCCGCCTTTGATACGGTAGATCACCACTCGCCTCGACTACTGCAATGCCCTCTACACAGGCATCGACAAATCCCTGCTTCGCCGCCTACAACTGGTGCAGAACGCAGCCGCGCGCCTCCTCACCAAAACAAAAAAACATGAGCACATCAGCCCAGTTCTGGCCTCGCTCCACTGGCTGCCTGTTCGCTTTAGAATAGATTTTAAATGATCCCTAAATGTTTTTAAATCACTAAATGGCACGGCTCCTCCCTACCTATCTGAGCTCTTGCACCGCCAGACTGATCGCTACAATACGTTCACTAGGCACCGATTGGACAAGTATTGTTATGCAGCTGAGAGAGGATGTTTTTTCACTGAAGACGCTGTTCTGTTATCAACCATCATTTCTTTGGACAATAAACCTTATAAACCACATCAGCTGCAGCCTGGACATTAAACTCTGTCAACATCCACAACTTATTTTGTTACCCGAGTACAAAAACATCTAGTAGGTGCATCGTGGCGCATTGTCAATTTATTAGTTAATGACAAGCGGCCACTAAACCTTAAGTTCTCCAACTAACGTTATTTATTTAAATTGTTCCTGTTAATAATAATTAACATAAGTAGCATGTTAATAATACGTAGGTTATTGATCAATGAATGTATTGATACATTAATGGTGTACAAATGATACACCAGTAGAAGTCATGTTATTTCCTCATTCTCCTTTCTGTGTCGCCTCAAAAAATAGGATCGAGGCGATTTTTAGCCAGGCGACAGAAATAGCTGCGCGACCGTCGCTTCAAAATCTCCTGCCGTGTGGGTTCTCTCATTCATAACAATGGAGGCGATACAATTCTGTCGGTCGGCTCGCAAAAAAAGTCGGTCGCCTGGCTAAAATCGGCCGCCGTGTACGGAACCCTTTACAATCACTACACAAGCCCCCCCAGATTTCACCGATTCTGATTCAATATTAACATTCAGTATTCAAGTAGAACAGCTAGCTAGCCATTGTGGACACTCACCTTTCCACAGCAAAACGGTAGGCAAGGCAGCTTGGTTGAGAAATGCAGGTTTGAGTCGTTGTGTTGTAGGATAGACAGTCTATCTATCCTGTCTCAAGATGGAGAATTGTTGAATATATATAGAACACAAATGTTCTAGAATGTCAATTATGACATCATACTGTGACATCACAAATGTTCTAGAATGTTCTATTATGTCATCATACTGTGACATCACAACAGAACATGTTTGAGTTCCATTTGAATAATATAAATAATAATGTTTGGTAAGGCTGTCCCCGAAGCCTGTTTTTGGGATTCAAACTTCGTCAGGGTTCTTCAAACGGACATTCGAACCTTCGTTTCCAACATTTCGTTTCCAACATTTCTTCATCAGCAAAGTCTCTGCCCTCAGATCTCTCTCCCCCTTGCCCCCCTTGTCCCCTCCACCCCCTCTCCCCCCCCCCCACCCACCGCCTGCTGTTTTAGACCAGTTTGCCCCGGTCTCCCTTTCCTCCCTTTCCGATGCCATTAAACACCTGCGACCAACAAATTGCCCCTCAGATGCACTCCCCTCGCGCATCCTAAAGGAAGTACCTGACCCTGTTCTCCTCGTACTATTACCTCTATTAAATGCCTGCCTCAGCACTGGAGCATAAATGCTTTAGGATTCGAATAGACGCGTCCTGGCTGCCTTCAAGCATGCTGTGGTCCAGCCCCGGATAAAGAAGCCCAACTGTCGTCAGCTTGTGACTGCAACTTGTTCCTGTTTGCGGACGACTCAGCCCTGCTGGTCTCTGACAAGAACAAGTTACAGGTTGAAAAAACCCTCAGCTCAGAACTAGGCAAAATCTGCATATGGCTCGCTGATAACAAACTATCATTACACATGGGCAAAACAGAGTCCATTCTCTTCGGTTCAAATAACAAACTCAGCAAGACCGACGGCTTCTCAGTTACAGTGGGTGACAATATTGTCACAAGGAAAGAAGATATTACCTACCTGGGTTCCATCCTAGAGGCAAATCTTTCCTGTGACAAAATGGCATCCAATGTAATAAAAAAAGTCAACCAACGAACACGATTCTTGTACCGGATCTCCTCACTGGTAAACAAGAATACCCTGAAGACTCTAGCAGGAGCACTCATTCAAGGGTACTACGACTATGCTTGCACCTCATGGTACCAAAGCACCTCAAAGGCGCTAAAAACAAAATTACAAACATCTCAAAACAAACTGGTCAGACTACTGCTTGACCTTACTCCTAGAACCCACCTCACCCCTGCCCACTTTGACAACCTAGGATGGCTTAGAGTAGACGACAGAGTACAGCAACTTGCAATGGGCCTGGTCTACAAGATACACTACACGACCAAGGTACCCATGTACATGACAAAATACTTCCCAAAGGTCAGTGAATACCACGATCACAACACCAGAGGGAGCTCCACAAATCATGTTAAACCCAGATTCGGCTCAAACAAGGGACTAAACACGTTTCGCAATTATGCCACATCAATGTGGAACGCCCTACCCAAAGCTGTAAAGGAATGTGAATCACTACCCACTTTCAAAAACACTCTCAAAAAACACCTAAGGGAGACTGCAACTCGAAACTGGCCCCTGTAAATGTCCGAACACAACCCCCTCCAATGTACAGTAAATTACCAAGTATGGTCTTGTCAATAATCCAATGTACAGTGTTGTTTGTACAGTTGTACAGTGTCCCCCACCCACCCCTCCTACCCAACCCCCCCCCCCCCACACTCCTACCCAACCCCCCCCCCCCCACCCACCCAACCACCTCCAATGTACAGTCCCCCCCCACCCCCACCTACCCAATCCAATGTACAGTTTCTACGCCTAATGTATATACTCTTTTCTTTCTGGACTCTTTTTGTATCACAAACAGTACTGTAATTGCAAATCTGGTATGTCATAAATGTATAGATGTAGCAGTACTGTCTATCTGTATGTCATATATGTTACGATGAATTGAAAATGGAGGACCCTGATGTAAACAAGACGAAAGTCTTTCTCTGGTCTGCATCCCCTTAACAATTGTATGTATTGAGCCGTACTGTACTGTACCCATTCTGCAATCTGTTAATAAAGTTTTCATTCATTCATTCATTCATTCATTCATTCACACCTCGATCCCTCTGTCTTTGCACATTTTAGACCCATCTCACAATTACCATTTTTATCAAAAATCCTGGAGCGCATAGTCTTCATACAGCTACAATCATTCCTTGAACACAACAACATCCATGATCAATTCCAATCTGGCTTTAAACCTGATTTCAGATGCTGATGCAGGCAACCCATCCCTACTACTACTACTCCTTGACCTCACAGCCGCCTTTGATACGGTAGATCACCACTCGCCTCGACTACTGCAATGCCCTCTACACAGGCATCGACAAATCCCTGCTTCGCCGCCTACAACTGGTGCAGAACGCAGCCGCGCGCCTCCTCACCAAAACAAAAAAACATGAGCACATCAGCCCAGTTCTGGCCTCGCTCCACTGGCTGCCTGTTCGCTTTAGAATAGATTTTAAATTATCCCTAAATGTTTTTAAATCACTAAATGGCACGGCTCCTCCCTACCTATCTGAGCTCTTGCACCCCCCCCCCCCCCCCTCCGCCTCTTGAAGGCTTGTGACGGCTTCCTAGCTGGCAACAACAGCCATAGGACAATTGCGCCACCGTGTGTAGAAATCCGGTAACAGAATCCCTGGAGTATTGCCTGGTCCCCCACCTTGTGAAAAAAGCGTTCATTTTATAATTGTATCGAAAATTTAATGAATGAGTGCAGATTAAAAAACAGCGTTTTAACATGGGATTCAATGGCACGAAAATTGCCACAAGGGTCTCCTGTGGAGTCTTATATGTATAACTTTCTTTTTTAGAGCATTTCAAATCATAATCTTTTGACATATTGAAAATATATGTAAAATGACGATATGGACCCAATTTCATGACATAATCATCAACACAGCCACCGCTGTGCACACAAACACACACAAAAAAACTCATAAAGCACGAAATAGGCGCTAGGGGGGCACTTAAGGTAGATTAAAAAAAAAACGATTAATTTGCGATTAATCACGAGTTAACTATGGACAATCGTGCGATTAATCGCGATTAAATATTTTTTATCGATTGACAGCACTATATTAATACTACAGAGTTGCAGGTAAAGTTCAAACTGGTTCAAAAAGAGACTTGTATGCAGTGTTATTAGTACTCGAGTCCAAGGACTCGCACTCGAGTTTGAGCCCTGGACTGATTTTCAGGACTCGTGACTCGACTTGGACTTGAGCACTGATGACTCGGATATGGACTTGAGCATTGACCTCTGCTGCATTTACAGTAGATTCACTTTTTAAAATAATCTTAAATTGTATTTAACACTGTAAAGCATTTTGTTTTGTTTCTTTTGTTTTCCGTTTCTGTGCTTGCATGTAATTTTAGCCATCTTAATTGTTAGTTTCATTATGCATTGTGTGTGTTGAGTACTGACTTTTAATAATTTTGTTCTGCAATAATAATGGTTTTTGTATGTTTTTTTGTGTGGACCCCAGGAAGACTAGCTGGTTGCTATGGCACCAGCTAATGGGGATCCGTAATAAAAAATGTAATAATAAAATAAAATAAAAAATCAATTGACTCCATTCGGAAGGTGCAGACGAGGACTCGGACTTGTTAATTGATAAATACAGTAATTCATTATCTTTTATATTTTTTGTAATCATTTGGCATACGATATTGATGGCTATTGCATTTGTTTGGCTATTGTGTCACAAAGTAAATAAACTCCCTTTGAAATAATGACCGCTGTGTCATTTATGTTTAATGTAGACCTTTTTTGATTTGTACGTCAGCTCTTTGACTGCCAGAGTGGAGTGGACTCGACCTCGATGACATGGGACTCGACTCGGGCTCTTCGTTGGTGACTCGGACTCGAACACTGGGGACTCGAGACTCGGACTGGAGATTTAGTGACTCGACTACAACAACACTGCTCATATGAAGGTTCTTAACAGATGCTGGTAGACAGGCTGTAGGTTTGTAGGTGACGTAAAGAGTGACAAGCAAGGTATCAAAAGAAAAACAAAGAGAGACGTGAAAAGAGTGTCTGGACCTTGGTTTGAGAAATAGTCCGATAAGATAATATATTCCTTTATTGACCTTCTTGGGGGAAATGTGTGAGTCATAGGAGCATGGGGGAGGGGAGGTACAGGTATGGGCAGGGTAATAGTAGAAAGACATAAATATAGGCAATACATTTTTATCTGAATATGAAAATGAGAAAAATATACAGTGTGCAGATGAGGGTCTGTATGCCGGTTATATTATACGTTACACTCAATAAACATAGGCAAACAAACATTTTAACATGAATAAATACTATGAGTAAGAGTAAAAGTAAACAGTATACACAAGGTGCAGTAGATAAAATGTACCCTAACTGGCGCGATATACGTCAAACGTTGTAGTCCGTGCAGGTTTTGGTGGTTAAGAGTCAGACACACTTAGTGGTCAATCATTCCTAATAGTTCTGGCGTTCCGCAGTCGTTAGTTCTCCAGCTGCTGGTAGCGGTCCATGCCCACGGTGGTGGAGCCTTATGGCCGCTGGCATGAAGGACTGGCAGAGGCGGGTAGAGTGGAGATAACATTTGTACAAACAAACTGTCTACAAATATACAGCAACATGTGTGGTCCCTTTGAGCGCTTGGGAGGTTGGCAGGGGTGTAACAAGTACCCAGAAATTATACTCAAGTGAAAGTATGGGTACCGTACTCAAGTAAAAAGTCTGAGTATCTGGCTAAAAACACACTTAAGTAAAGTAAAAGTAAAAGTAAAAAAGTTTCTACTTTGAAATGTACTTAAGTAATGAAAAGTAAAAGTAAAAACTTTTTTTCATTGCATGGGATAGACCAGGCAGGGGTCTCAAACTCATTCCATCATGGGCCAAGTTTTCATTTGAACTAACTCACATTGCACCAGGTGAGTTAGTTTGAAGAGGTGAGCCAATTAGTGAAATCATCATGTTTTTTTTCTCTGAAAAGTAAAAGTACAAGTATACAAACCTAATAATACTCGAGTAAAGTACAAATCCCCCAAAACAGTACTTAAGTATTGTAACGAAGTACAATTACTCAAGTACTTTACACCCCTGGAGGTTGGGTGGAGGGGGGGGGGGGGGGGGGGGGGGGGTGTGTGTGTACGTGTGTGCGTGGTGTCTTATGTTTTAGTTTTTCTATTGTATGTAAACCAAAAAAAGACAGAGAGAAACAGAGAAAGCCTGTTGACAAATCTGACCGTTAGGTTTGACAAAGAACCTAACGATATAACCACGGCTTCTAAGTAAACCGCCATTATTTTCTGCCCCCATCTGTGTTGCATATGACGTCAGAGCAGCAGGCAGATTCGAACGTCGTAATGCCAAGTCGTACAGTAATGCCTGAACCCCAAATTACACAGTAATTTGCTGAGTCGGCCGTTACACATCCAGGAAGAGTTTCCACCGAACCTTACTCAGCTGACACACACACACACACACACACACACACACACACACACACACACACACACACACACACACACACACACACACACACACACACACACACACACACACACACACACACACACACACACACACACACACACACCATTTTAATACTTTATTTGGTTCCACAAATTATATTACATAAACAGGGAATCAAATGTATCGGGGCCAAGCAGCACTGAACACTTAAGGGACACATAGCACCTCCTTCTCCACGTGGCTAAGCTGCCAATAATAGCTGAGACAGAGCAATATTTGGCAATTTGTTTGGCTTTTCTTTTAGACATTGCAGCAATTCTCAGACCGGTCATGGTGGATTTGTGTACATGGCCAAGACTTCCGAACACAAGTACACCATATCTACACCTATACCCAAGGTCAGCCATCACACTGAGCAGTGGTTGGTATTTGATATACTTGTCCCGGAAGGCCTGGTCCATGTACAGGTCAAAGGTACAGCCTACTTCTATGACCAGCACCTCTCCGTGGCTGGTGTCAACAAAAACAACGTCCGGTGTATTGGGTATGTTAGCAAAAACATCGACATGTCCAACAAAGAAGTAGAGGGAAGCTAAGCGCATTGATCCCTACCCCCTTGACAACGGCACCCAAAGTTACACCTGACAATCAACACACAGCTCATGGATACAGATAGCAGCGGCTTCTCCAAACACACACACACACACACACACACACACACACACTGAGACACACACACACTGAGACACACACACACAGAGACAGACACTCACTCACTCACTCACTCACTGACACACAGACACACAGACACACTCACTCTTCGTCACACATCCCTGTGGCTGGGAACCCTTGTGGTAGTGGCCCGGCCCGGCAGACACACGGTCCTTGTGGTAGTGGCCCGGCCCGCCCGGCAGACACACGGTTGCTTCGAACGACGCAGCATTCCTATTCAGCAACGTGCCTCTTTCCTTTTCCGAGCAGCGCGCTGAGTGGAATGTAGCCAGACACGCGCCACCATCGCTGGATGTCCATATACGTACTGTACGCACCAGAGTGTAGTCAGGGAGAGACGGAATCCACTGTTAGCAAAAGAAAACATTCCATGGGATATGAGAGGTTTTGTCGATGAAGTGACGTGATAGGTTAAAGGTGCTGTGATTTTTCTATTTTTAGATCTTTTTTTAAACAAGTGTTAGATAGCTCTGTGTTCCGACAGCCATCACTGATATTGTCAGTAACATGGGTCTCCCAGTCCCTCCGCTCTGCAGTAAACAGCCATCACTGATATAGAGTGTCTGGTCAGTAACATGGGTCTCCCAGTCCCTCCGCTCTGCAGTAAACAGCCATCACTGATATAGAGTGTCTGGTCAGTAACATGGGTCTCCCAGTCCCTCCGCTCTGCAGTAAACAGCCATCACTGATATAGAGTGTCTGGTCAGTAACATGGGTCTCCCAGTCCCTCCTGCTCTGCAGTAAACAGCCATCACTGATACAGAGTGTCTGGTCAGTAACATGGGTCTCCCAGTCGCTCCTGCTCTGCAGTAAAAAGTCATCACTGATATAGAGTGTCTGGTCAGTAACATGGGTCTCCCAGTCCCTCCACTCTGCAGTAAACAGCCATCACTGATATAGTGTCTGGTCAGTAACATGGGTCTCCCAGTCCCTCCGCTCTGCAGTAAAAAGTCATCACTGATATAGAGTGTCTGGTCAGTAACATGGGTCTCCCAGTCCCTCCGCTCTGCAGTAAAAAGTCATCACTGATATAGAGTGTCTGGTCAGTAACATGGGTCTCCCAGTCCCTACACTCTGCAGTAAACAGTCATCACTGATATAGAGTGTCTGGTCAGTAACATGGGTCTCCCAGTCCCTCCACTCTGCAGTAAACAGCCATCACTGATATAGAGTGTCTGGTCAGTAACATGGGTCTCCCAGTCCCTCCACTCTGCAGTAAACAGCCATCACTGATACAGAGTGTCTGGTCAGTAACATGGGTCTCTCAGTCGCTCCTGCTCTGCAGTAAACAGCCATCACTGATACAGAGTGTCTAGTCAGTAACATGGGTTTCCCAGTCGCTCCTGCTCTGCAGTAAAAAGTCATCACTGATATAGAGTGTCTGGTCAGTAACATGGGTCTCCCAGTCGCTCCTGCTCTGCAGTAAACAGCCATCACTGATATAGAGTGTCTGGTCAGTAACATGGGTCTCCCAGTCCCTCCTGCTCTGCAGTAAACAGCCATCACTGATACAGAGTGTCTGGTCAGTAACATGGGTCTCCCAGTCCCTCCTGCTCTGCAGTAAACAGCCATCACTGATACAGAGTGTCTGGTCAGTAACATGGGTCTCCCAGTCGCTCCGCTCTGCAGTAAACAGCCATCACTGATATAGAGTGTCTGGTCAGTAACATGGGTCTCCCAGTCCCTCCGCTCTGCAGTAAACAGCCATCACTGATATAGAGTGTCTGGTCAGTAACATGGGTCTCCCAGTCCCTCCTGCTCTGCAGTAAACAGCCATCACTGATACAGAGTGTCTGGTCAGTAACATGGGTCTCCCAGTCGCTCCTGCTCTGCAGTAAAAAGTCATCACTGATATAGAGTGTCTGGTCAGTAACATGGGTCTCCCAGTCGCTCCTGCTCTGCAGTAAACAGCCATCACTGATATAGAGTGTCTGGTCAGTAACATGGGTCTCCCAGTCCCTCCTGCTCTGCAGTAAACAGCCATCACTGATACAGAGTGTCTGGTCAGTAACATGGGTCTCCCAGTCCCTCCTGCTCTGCAGTAAACAGCCATCACTGATACAGAGTGTCTGGTCAGTAACATGGGTCTCCCAGTCGCTCCTGCTCTGCAGTAAACAGCCATCACTGATATAGAGTGTCTGGTCAGTAACATGGGTCTCCCAGTTGCTCCTGCTCTGCAGTAAACAGCCATCACTGATACAGAGTGTCTGGTCAGTACCATGGGTCTCCCAGTCCCTCCACTCTGCAGTAAACAGCCATCACTGATACAGAGTGTCTGGTCAGTAACATGGGTCTCCCAGTCCCTCCACTCTGCAGTGAACAGCCATCACTGATACAGAGTGTCTGGTCAGTAACATGGGTCTCCCAGTCGCTCCTGCTCTGCAGTAAACAGTCATCACTGATACAGAG
Source organism: Notolepis coatsorum (assembly GCF_963971535.1). Taxonomy (NCBI): domain Eukaryota; kingdom Metazoa; phylum Chordata; class Actinopteri; order Aulopiformes; family Paralepididae; genus Notolepis; species Notolepis coatsorum. The sequence continues at coordinate 7,411,269 of NC_140182.1, forward strand.
TGTCTGGTCAGTAACATGGGTCTCCTAGTCCCTCCACTCTGCAGTAAACAGCCATCACTGATACAGAGTGTCTGGTCAGTAACATGGGTCTCTCAGTCCCTCCACTCTGCAGTAAATACAAAATACCCATTCTCACTCCATCCAATCAGGGGAGAGAACCCTAGATATTTGTACTCATTTCAAGAAATCTTGCCAAGCCAAATTAGCTGGCAGAATATTTGACTTCTTCCAAGGAGATATTTGTTTTTATTTCTTATTTTTACTCTGACCGTTTTTTGCAGTGTGGAGTTCTCTCTCCTGATGGGGGAAAAAGTGGGAACAGGATACCAGAAGACTTATTTTGTGTTTACTGCCAGAGCGGATGGCTGTCGGAGTGTAGAGCCATATTATTTTAACACCTAGACGACTTATTTTAAAATATTTTTTTTATAAAATACCACTTACGGCACCTTTAATACATGTTGTTTACGTGACACCTCACCGTGTGACAATGCGGCGTGTGCTAGGACACGGTGAGAACGTTCAGGACGTCTGGGAACGTGGGGCGTGGGGGAGGGTGGTGCAACACATGCGTCGGTGTGTGGTGATGAGTCAAACCCTTGTGAAATATATTTGCTGTGCTATTCCAGTAGAAGCTGTGAACTCATGATGGGTTTTTTTCAGGGGGAAGTGGTTTGGATGAAGAGGCCCAACTGCGGGGGCGACAGTGGCTCGGGAGGTAGAGCAGTCGTCTGGCAATCCGGAGGTTCCCGGTTCGATTCCCGCTCCTCCCGGGCAGCATGTCGATGTGTCCTTGAGTCCAAGACACTTAACCCCTAATTGCTCCCGATGAGCAGGTTGGCACCTTGCATGGCCGTCGTTGTGTGAATGTGTGAAATGGGTAAAAGTTTTGTGTACTCACATTTCTGTTTACTTGTTGCCAGATGCCCTGTTTTTTAGTTCCAGCTGAGAGGTAGGAGCTGGAAAACATAGTTCCATAGCCTAGTGTAAGATCCTGATCAAACTGGCCAGTATCACGTCTTCGTCTGTTTGGCCCTCCATCCAATTCCTCTGCGTTGTGTACTTTTAATGGTCCTGACGTCTCCGATACTGGTAGATAAGATCCTTATCTCCCCCCGTTAGTGCAATCCATAAACCATAATAATTCTCCACCTCCGTAAGAATTCGACACTCCGACACCGTGAGATACCTTATGAGGAAAAGCGTTGTTTTATTGCTATCAACAGAACCTCATAATCAGATGTTATCAGATTCTATTCTAATGATCTTTCGGTGTGTTCGTCTATCGTCCTTTTGTTATTCAGTCCAATAGTGGTCAGGCCGGTTCGTTAGCCAAGACCATCCTCGTGGTAGCCGAAGCTACTGGTGATGTGGCATTCCCCCCCCCCCCCCCTCTCTCTCAATGAGAGGAGAGAGTGTCTGTGTGATCTCAGTCCTACTCGCTCTTGGTCAGTTTCTAATCTGCCTTACACCCGGAAACACCGTTCGACTCATAGATCCTCGCCGTAGAAACGATAGCCCCGCCCCTCTTCTGGTTGTCAGGGCGACGCGCTGTCATGACAACCGCGTTTAACCTTTACACACACTTCAAAATGTTTCTCTACTGTTGCATTAAAGAGGTCACTCCTCTCCCTCGCTCTGGGCCTACAGTACACTCGCTCTTATCTGTGTTCTTCCAAGGAATGCAAAACAAAACACCCTCGCTGGCAGTGTATTCAATCCACTGGTCACTGTTCTATCACCGTCTTTCATGCACATTTCGATCTACCATTTTAGCTGTGGTCCCCCCAATCTATACATCACATACATTGAAAAAGCACCCCAAATCCTTCATTCCCCCCTTTGATTCTTAATCAACCTTCAGAATCAATAGACTCCTTGGTTTTTCAATTAATTATACCCAAAAATAGACTCATAACAATGAGGGCCTCGCCGTCTGCTGTTTTGCCTTGTTGTTTTCCATTACCCGCATCACACCCAAACCAGAAAGGATAAACAACGGTCATGGAGGAGAGAGAGAGAGAGACAGAGAAAAACACAGATTGCAACTTTCCAGACGACACCCCTAAACCCTTCGGCCCCCCTATTAGGTACCCCACGTCCAAATCAGAGCGCTCCCTTCCCTCTTACAGTACACCTCCCATCTTGGGCCGGTCCCGTCTTCTAGGGCAAGGGCCCCTTTCAGTGACGGCTCCTTTCCTGAGCTGGTCCCCCTCCCAGGGCGCGGTCCCCTAGGCAAAAATGTCTCCCCTGGTCTGCTACTGCTCAGTGTCTATGGCTGTCCTCTCCACATCTGCTCCTCCACCGCCGCCGTCTCCTCTCTCTCGTCGTGGATGATCTGTGTACCAGGCGTCGGTGCCTGGCCCCTGCGGCTTCCTCCTCCTCCAGTCTGTCTCCTGGTCATCTCCAGCGCTGTCGGTGTCATTTCCCCCTTGAAAGCAGAAACACAACACCGGCAGTCGTCTGTACATTCGACTTCCCTTGTTTTGCTATTAGTCTACCACCTTCTCCACACCTATTATCCATCTTACAGGGCGGTTCCCTGTTTGTTGTCTTCCGGCGTGACACTTGCAGGTTTCGATACCCACTCCGCGCAACTCTTCATCCCAGTTTGACCCCCAGCGCGCGCCAGTTCTTCTGGTGACGTGTCTTCTGAAGACCCTGCCTATCTATTAGGTGTGAGAAGGCCCCACTGGAATTCAAACTCCCTCTTTATTCCATAATTAACCCATTCAAATAACTGCACCATCTTTCTGTGCAATTCTTATTTAATCCATTGTATAATTAAACTCTATATCTAATATTATTATTATAATAATCCACTCTCTGTGCTAAATATTCCCCTATGGGTAATGAAAACTCCCCAGCACTACCCCCCCTCCGCCACTAGGTGGCGACCTACTCCTCCTCGATGGTGTTTTAGTTGACGTGTCACTTCCTGGTTCTTTATCTGTTGTTATCTCCTCGTGGCTCCTTTTTGCGGCCAGCTTGTCTCGCTCCTAATGGCTACTCAAACAAACAAACGCTGCCCTCCTTTTTCAAGGCCTAACAACAAAACAAACTGTTTCTTAGAGTCTCGTCGGCCAAACAGGTTATAATGATGTCTGCAGGTCACATGACAATAGATGATCTACTAACATGCAAGTACTGAACAGGTCAAAAATAGACTGAATGCCAAATGACGGTAGGTCTGAAAAACGTAGGTAGATTCTCCCGACTCACAGTCCCGCGTTCCCGCCTCTTGCGACTTATATTACAGACCAACAAAAATGGAATTAACCCCTTAGAACACTGCCTTCCTTCACCGGCCCGTTTATTTTTCATTCCCTGTAGGTGTAGATAAAACCCATCTTGGTTTTTCAAAACACCATGGCTCTCTGCTCATATTATCACAGCTGGCTTCTCTGTCGCTACTTATTTACGGATGCACTATCTTCGTTCGTTTTTATTTGGCTTAAAAGATCAAAACAACCATGTGTGCACAGTGAACTCACATCTTTCTCCGGAGCGCTGTTTCTCCTACAGCGCTGGTCCGCCTCATGACCGCTCGACTCGACGCTCTCTCCCAGGGCTGGCCGGCCTTGCTTCGATCATGATTCTCCCACACATTGATGACTGTTGTCCACTGTCGCCCCATTATTGAAAAAGTCTTTATCCGTTGTTCTTATCTCTTGCAAATCCGGCTGTCATCAACAACCAACTGTTCCCGTTGTTTTAATCTCTTGCAAATCCGGGTCACGGCACCAACTGTAAGATCCTGATCAAACTGGCCAGTATCACGTCTTCGTCTGTTTGGCCCTCCATCCAATTCCTCTGCGTTGTGTACTTTTAATGGTCCTGACGTCTCCGATACTGGTAGATAAGATCCTTATCTCCCCCCGTTAGTGCAATCCATAAACCATAATAATTCTCCACCTCCGTAAGAATTCGACACTCCGACACCGTGAGATACCTTATGAGGAAAAGCGTTGTTTTATTGCTATCAACAGAACCTCATAATCAGATGTTATCAGATGTTATCAAATTGTATCGTCCTTGGAGAGTCTATTCTAATGATCTTTCGGTGTGTTCGTCTATCGTCCTTTTGTTATTCAGTCCAATAGTGGTCAGGCCGGTTCGTTAGCCAAGACCATCCTCGTGGTAGCCGAAGCTACTGGTGATGTGGCATTCTCCCCCCCCCCCCTCTCTCTCAATGAGAGGAGAGAGTGTCTGTGTGATCTCAGTCCTACTCGCTCTTGGTCAGTTTCTAATCTGCCTTACACCCGGAAACACCGTTCGACTCATAGATCCTCGCCGTAGAAACGATAGCCCCGCCCCTCTTCTGGTTGTCAGGGCGACGCGCTGTCATGACAACCGCGTTTAACCTTTACACACACTTCAAAACGTTTCTCTACTGTTGCATTAAAGAGGTCACTCCTCTCCCTCGCTCTGGGCCTACAGTACACTCGCTCTTATCTGTGTTCTTCCAAGGAATGCAAAACAAAACACCCTCGCTGGCAGTGTATTCAATCCACTGGTCACCGTTCTATCACCGTCTTTCATGCACATTTCGATCTACCATTTTAGCTGTGGTCCCCCCAATCTATACATCACATACATTGAAAAAGCACCCCAAATCCTTCACTAGAGTCTTATCTAGTACAGGTCCAATGTTTATAACATTCCCCCGAAAATGTGTGTTTTACAAAGGTTTTTGTAACATGCGTACATTTACATTTAGTCATTTAGCTGACGCGTACCGGCGTTAATTAGGGTTGGGTACCGAACTCGGTACTTTGAACATTTACGTCGGTACTACAGAGTATCGATTCTACGTTAGATCAATCGATGATTTCGGTACCTAAGACCCGCCCAGTTAGATTATAATCAGAATTCCAATGACACGCAATTGTCATTTCATTATAGACACAGACCAGCAGACTAATGACGTGTGCGTGTGTGACGCCGATGCTTAAGAGGTTAAGGACACCCCCCCCCCCCCCCCTCCCTTTACCTCCATCTCCCCACATTGATATACATTAGGCTGCAGACCCCGATTGTATGAGGTTTTATTTAGGGGAGAAGATCCTTGTTCTTTTTAGTCTAGAATTCCATGACCTGCATGTACTACTATTTCCATATACTACTACCTACTGTACTTACTGTATACACCTGCCTATGACTCATATAACTCTGTATAGCATGCCCTCATCTCACACCTTGTTGCCCATATGCGCATGTCCAGAGTTAACTATATTGTATATTGTTTACACTGCCTATTTATTCTATTTTTATTTGTACTTCTCCACTGTACTATAATTCTGTGACCATGCTGCTATGATGCCTGAATTAGGGCTGTCAGTTTATCACGTTAATTAGATTAATTAATTACACAGCAAATTATCGCGTTATGAAAATTAACTCAAAATTAATTACAATATTAAAAAAAAAACATTTAATAACTTATCTCATTCATTCCATAAGAATGTAGAATACACATTTACAGACTTTTTTTTTTAATATGGTCCATTTGCATGTTCTTGGTATCTGATTCTAGGGACATCTATGAATCTCAGGGAATGTATTCCCAGTGTCAGAAATACTGTGGGCTAGATCCACAAAGAATGGATTGCACGGTGCAAGTTGCACCCTTACTTACAATTCATTATTAATTGAAAATGGGGGACCCTGATGTAAACAAGACGAAAGTCTTTCTCTGGTCCAGGGGTCCGTTCCTGTGCCGTTATGTGTGTGGGGGGTGGTGGTTTAGGATTATGTGTGTGTGTGTGTGTGTGTGTGGGGGAGGGGGGGTAGGGGTCTGTTCCTGAGTGGTTATGTGTGTGTGTGTGTGTCATATACAAATGTCTGATGACCAAACAAATTATACCTGGAGCAGGCTGTTGTGAAGCCAGCCCGTCCAGTGAGTGCTTTAAGCACAGGTCCCGGTAGGAGGAAATAATACAAATGTGTTTTCCAAAGGTAAATTATATTTATTAAATAAAGAGGGGAATGAAACCAACAATTATATTTAATACAAGGGGAAAAGGTAGGGGAGGACAAACAAGGTAAATACACTAAACACGAACAAACCAAGTAAGCACAAACTATCAATGTGTCGCAGGACACAAGCCGCTTACATGGCAGACACTGGTTGAACCGTCCAGCGCAACAAATATGGTCATTCAATAAACAGTGTGAACTTCACCGTTCACACCAGCCCACACAATAGTGACAAATAAGGCCAACACGATATATATAATTGTCCACACAAAATGGTAAATGGCATACAGTATATAATATCACGTCCACACACAGTGGCAAAATAGGCAACCTCCACACTCCACTCTGGCTAGTGGCAATGTGTGGCAGTGTAGGCTGTCAGGCTTTATCCACCCGTCCCTCGAGGCTGACTGCCACAGCTGCCACTCATCAGGCAATCAGCACAATCAGAGAGACGGGCGGCACCTGGCAAAGGGAGAAAGAAAAAGGGGATTACTTACACACCTTAATATAATACAAACAATACCTATACTAACCTGATGTTCACATGGTGTCACAAATACAGTAATAATGATAATTACCAACCCACGTACGTCACAGTGCGTTAGGGCTGATAGGTGGTTATGTGTGTTAGCGTTACGGCTGATAGGTTAGGTAGGTGAACCCTGCTGCCCTGCCGTGTACTCAGTGGTGGCAGCCGCGTCAGGAGGCTGAGTGAGCATCAGGCATGCGTTGTTCATGGGACGGGGTAGCACGGTGTGCCACCCCATGATAAGTACTCGCTATTTGCATATCAATAGCGCTGGTCGTCAGGTGTGTTAAATACGTTCTCAGACACATTCACACCTAACTTGTTGTGAAGACGTGTTACATTCCATTCGTAGAGGCAATTAGGCACTGTCTTTAGTCTGTGCCCAAGCGAGGGGACATTAAATGCGCATTCGCGGGAGCGCGCGCACGCGCCGGGAGCGCGCGTGCACGTGGTGCGTGTCACCCCAGATGATTTCAATAACGCACCACTGGTGAGCATCACAGCAGTCGGGAGGCTGAGTGAGCATTCAATCCAATCCAACTTTATTTATAAAGCGCTTCAACAGCCACAGGGGCACAAAGTGCTGTACAGAGGGAGCATATTAAAAAAACTATAAGCAGCACTAAAAATAGATTTAAAAAAAAGGTACCAAAAGTACCAAAAAGGAAGAAAAAAAGGTAAACATAGGCAGCAATAAAAATGTAAATAGATCAGAGTACTTAAACAATATTTAAAAGCAAAAAGACACAGTAACAAAACAATACAACAATAACACAGTAAAACAATAAGATCATAAAATCAACAAGCTACATGGTGTCGAAAGCCAGAGAGAAAAGGTGGGTCTTAAGGCTTTTAAAATGGGACAGATGAGGCCTAATCTGCAGCGGCAGCTCGTTCCACATTTTGGGGGCGACAGCGGAGAAGGCACGGCCCCCCCTGAGCTTACGCCTAGTTGTAGGCACCACAGGGAGGAGCTGGTCAGCTGACCTGAGGGAGCGAGAAGGTGTATAGACCTGCAGCAGCTCAGAGAGGTAGGGTGGGGCAAGCATCTCAGGAGTCAGGGGGCTGAGTGAGCATCACAGGAGTCACGGCGCAAACAGACCAGTCGCGCATTCAGGCACTCGCAGGGTTCCGTGTGAGTTCGCGCGCGTGGCCTGGCACACCGAGTCCGACTTCAGAGAGTGGGCGAAAGTTCACGGAGGAGGAAGGCACATTTACATTGGAACAGCTGTAAATGCCTCGTCTATATGCGAAGTCAGTCCCCGTTTGAAGATTTTTTGAAAGATGTCCAGTTCCACTGTTCTATTGTCCATTTTGCATGTATAACCAGTTATTATATAATTAATTAGAATGTTAGAATTCATTTTAGAATGATGATCAGTGTGACTGTACTCCTGAAAAAGTATAGCAATATGGTTTATTTGTATTGGGAAAGATACAGACACATTAGCTGGTTGAACAACATCTATATGTGTGGTAAATAATGCAGATATTGAGTCTATTTCTGTGAAAATGCGCGTGGCGCACGCCTCTGGACTCTTTTTGTATCACAAACAGTACTGTATTTGCAAATCTGGTATGTCATAAATGTATAGATGTAGCAGTACTGTCTATCTGTATGTCATGTATGTCCTGATGAGTTGAAAATGGGGGACCCTGATGTAAACAAGACGAAAGTCTTTCTCTGGTCTGCATCCCCTTAACAATTGTGTGTATTGAGCCGTACTGTATTGTACCCATTCTGCAATCTGTTAATAAAGTTTTCAATCAATCAATCAATCTGAATCCGACTGAAGCGAAAAAACGATCGATTCCACCCCGCGAGTAGCGCGCGGCGCGCCCGCTTGCGGCCGGTGAGCACGGCTACAACCGTTAACATGGGAGCGAAAGTGAAGCGCTGGTCGCCCGCCCGCCCGCCCGCTCGCCCGCCTTCCTCCACTTGCGGCCGGTGTGCCGGGGCTGTCGGGAGGCTGAGTGAGCATCACAGGAGCATGACTGGGCTGCTTCAAAAGGCCAGGCTTTGTGCTACAACAACAGGGGTTGCCGGGCACGGCAGAGCAGGGCGTGTTTGGACAGTGACTGTCACAGACTACTGTATAGTCAGCTGGAATGCCCCTGTGTCATCTCGCCCCCATCTGGGGTCATGCCCGCCCACGGTCCCCACGGCAACCGTAAAGCCTTTAGTCACTCTCCTGTATACGCAGAGAGTCGGAGGGCGTTCCTCTTGCGTTTTCCGGCGTCAAACGCCTCCACTGCCGAAAGAGGAGGTAAACTAAAATTCAACCGAAAATGAGTTTGTTTATTCACCGTGTCCATGGAAACGATGATGACCGCAGCCATAAAGGTATGGTTTCCTTACACAGAAAAGTTTTTTTTTTTTTTTTTTTTTTTACTTTTCTGATGACTACATCACTGTATAACTCATACATGTTCAGACAAGCTCATTTTCTGGTTATTGATACTCTATTATGCACCCAATTCAACGCTATAGTTAGTCAAGTGAGTTATAGTCAAGAACGCTACGGTCATCCACTACAGGTTTATTAGACACACCCAGAAACCAAAAGAGTTTCTATGCCCCAAAACTATGGAACACACTACCAACACACATCAGGAACGCCAGCTCCATACACATTTTTAAAGGAAAATTTAAAACGTACCTATACAGTCTAGCTTACAAATAGTGTACCATGCCTTAGGGAAAGCGAGTATCTTATTGAAATGTTTTTATTATTATGTTTTTATTTTTTATGTATTGATCTTTTACTGAAATGTTATTTTACTGTACTTTGCCTATAGCCGTACTTTTATTACTGTTGTCTTATTAATGTGATTCTTTATTTTTAGTACCCGGAGCTGCTAACTGGCTAACGTTATGAGAGCTAACGTTGCTACCTACTGTACAAGTGCATTGGTTTAGTGCACTTCCTACTTCCGGTTGCTGCTAAACAAGCACAAGTGCATTGGTTTAGTGCATTTCCTACTTCCTAACTGGCTAACGTTATGAGAGCTAACGTTGCTACCTACTGTACAAGTGCATTGGTTTAGTGCACTTCCTACTTCCGGTTGCTACTGAACGGACCTGTTTGTGCGGACCTGTTCTCCCAAACTTTCTTCACTGTTTTCATTTTTATGTTATTTTTTCTTTAAAAGAATAAATTTTTTAACCATTGATCTTAACTGATCACTGTGACTTTATTGCTTTTATTGTTATATATGCCTGTTTGTGTACAGCACTTTGAGCTACATGACATGTATGAAAGGTGCTTTATAAATACTTACTTGCTTACTTACTTACTTACTATAGTCACATTTGGCGACGACAGTGGCTCAGGAGGTAGAGCGGTCGTCTGGTAATAATCGGAAGGTTCCCGGTTCGATCCCGGCTCCTCCTCGGGCAGCGTGTCAAAGTGTCCTTGAGCAAGAATAACCCATCAAACCGGCAAAGACTCTACGGACATTTCAAGGCCATGCTCAAAACTCACCTTTTCTCCATAGACAATCCTTGCGCTAGTTCTGTGTTGTAGTGTGACAGCCAGGTGCGTTTATGTCTGTCTGTTCTCTGTCTGCTTGGATGGTCTGCATGTATTTAACTTCTGTAGAATTCTGTATATTTTTACTGTAAATTTTATACTAGAATGTATATACATAACGTACGAAATGTTGATCCCGGACCGTACTTTATTATTATTATCATCTTATTCTTAGGCTTATTTTATTCTTTATTCTTAGACAATTTTTTCCGTTATTCTTATTCGTGACTTTGTTCCGTCTACCTAAATGTTTACTGTGAGTGATTTGTAGTGCCAAATTTCCCTTGGGATGATTAAAGTATTTCTATTCTATTCTATTTTCTGTCTGTTTTCGTATTGTTTCCCGTCTTTCTGCTTTTCTTCTTTCCCGGGCTGATGTAACTATTGGTGGGGGGGGGGGGGGGGGGGGGGGGGGCAATATAAATAAATGTATCATATCATCATATAAGGACACTTACTAACTGCACTAACACCCTAACTCCTCCCAATGAGCAGGTTGGCACCTTGGCATGGTGTCGGAATGTGAATGTGTGAGTGAATGTGGGAATGAACGTGTGAATGTACAGCTTTGGATAAAAGCTGCTCACTGTTACTATTTTTTTTTTACTCTATATTTTATATTGTATATGTATTGATTGACTGAACACTTTTTGTTTACGTACTCTTGACTTTGTCTATTTTATACTTTTGATCTATTTTATCTAGCACACTCTCAGGAGCTCATACAGAAAAAAGCATTTCATGGAAACATATTCTGTATTTTACTATGACAACTATTAAAGAAACTTGAACCTTGAACTTGAAACTTGCTATATAAATGCAGTCCATTTCCATTTTCGGTACAGAGTTTGGGCAGAGTCGTTTTGCGGTCTGTGGCGTGCAGACGGCTCTGTGACGTGCAGATGGCTCTGTGGATGAATGAATGAATGAATTTTATTCACACACACACACACACACACGATACATTACATGTAAATATCCTCATGTGATACAACAACGTCGCAATTGTGTGCATGTGCCAGGTCTCCCAAGAAGCTATTTAAAGCTTTTGGAGGGAGGAGCCTGATCACAAATATAGACAGAATATAAACAACAAAAACAATAAACAAAAACAAAACAAAACATACAACGTGGGTAGGTTTACACACCTACCTACTAACTGGCATACAACATAGATACATAATACAGACATTTTATATACCTAAGTTATGATTCTAATTTGAGATATGATTTAAGCAGTTCCTCTTTCAGTGATTTTTTTTTATGTTTTAAAGGATTTAGACATTTTCGGACTCTCGTCAAGCTTGTTCCAGATCTGTGGGCCCCTGCATGCTATGCTTAGGCTGGCCTGGCACATGTGAGCCTTCTCCTCTTGCCAAATATAAGATGCCTATTTCTTGTGTTATGGATGTGCAGTGGACGGCAGACTGGGACAAGCTCAGACAGTCTGTGATTCATGTTGTTGACAACTTGATACATGATTGATGCGTTTTGGTGAATGTTAAACTCAGCGAGCCTCAGGAGACCAAAGCGATGGAACAGAGGTCATGAGGGCGCTTTATACCCGGACCATGATAGTACTCGTAGTATTTTCTTTTGTAAGCTTTCAAGTTTCTTGAGATGGCTGGGGTAAGTGTTGCACCATATGACATTACAGTAATTAATGAGGGGTTCATACAAGGTTTTAAATAGAGTGAGAAGGGCAGGCAAGGGAAGAAAATTACGTATTTTGCAGAATAAGCCAACATATTTGGACAGTTTTGTTTGTAGATATTTTATGTGGCATTTGAAATTGAGTGACTCATCGATGACGACCCCCAGGAATTTTGTGGACACCACTCTTGACAGCTCCTTTCCATTTATTTGTATGCACATGTGATGTGTGCGCATCCAATTTGAGTGGAAGACAATAAAGTTTGTTTTGCTAAGATTAAGTGATAATTTGTTGCATTTAAACCAGGTGTCCACTTTTTGTAGTTCTGTGTTGAGTAGATCTTGTAGCTCGAGTGGATTTTTATGTGACAGAAACAAATTAGTGTCATCAGCGAATATTACTTTGTGCAGAAGTTCAGATGAGTTGACAAAGTCATTTATATATAGAATAAATAGTAAAGGCCCTAGAATTGACCCCTGGGGGACCCCATATTTTTATTGATTTGTGATTGTTTATATCGACATACTGTTGCCTACCATGTAAATAGCTACTGAACCAGTTGAGAGCCAGACCCCTTATGCCATAGTGGTGCAGTTTCCCAAGTAGAATGGTGAAGTCAATGGTGTCAAAGGCCTTTGATAAGTCCAAGAAAACGCCCACCCCACAATCGCCCTGATCAATGGCATCATTTATTTTTTTCAATGAGGTCTAATATTGCCATGTATGTTGTTCTCTTTTTCCTAAAGCCGTATTGAGAACTGGTGAGTATATTTAGCTTGGTAGTGTATTCGCTTAATCTGTTATACACAACTCTCTCATACACTTTGGATAGAGCTGGTAACACGGATATTGGACGGTAATTATTGATACTATTTTTGTCACCTGATTTATATATGGGTATTATTCTCCCAATTTTGATGTTTGTTGGCACCACACCATGGAGTAAGGACAAATTAATATAGTGAGCGAGTGGTCCGACTATAATATTGGCTATGGCTATTAGGATTTTGCTGCATATTCCATCAGCACCGGCTGTGCGAGTGTCCTTCATCTTCATGATAATGTTGAATAGTTCATCATGGTCAGTTGGTTTCATGAAAAAAGAGTTAAGATAGTTACCTGATAAATACTGTTTAAAAGACACACCCCCGGGATGGCAAATTTTATTCGCCAGGTCTTCACCAATGGATGCAAAGTAGGTATTGAATTTATCAGAGAGATCCTGCTGAGACATGTTTGCAGGGTCAGGGAGCACTGATGCTTTTTTGTCCCTATTTAGTACTTTATTTAGAACTGACCATGTCCTTTTTGAATCACCCTGAGATGCTATTACCTGATCAGTATAATGATCACATTTGCTTTTTCTTATTACATGAGTGAGCTTATTTCTATATAGATTGTATTTATTTCTATTATTTCTACTAGGCTTCTTAAGATAATGTTTGTAGAGTTTATTTTTGTGTGCATGCGCCTGGCCTTCAGTCATCTCACAGGTGAAGTGTTTAGTGCTGATGGCTGTCATGACAACTGACGATCATGACCAAACCACCACACAGACCCTCCCATCTGGCGAGGCTGAAGCGAGATGAGAGGAAATGACACCGAGAACGGAAACGGTTAGAAGAAGCGCTCGCTGTTACAGAAATATAATAGAGCTGAGAGGAGAGAGGGGGAAGGAAGTGGTTTTATTGGTCGGCTGTAGCCTATGGATTGTGTGCATCCCCCTTGTGTGAGACACGTTTTCATACAGAAATGGTACAATGGATTCTCATTGGCCTTGGCTCATTTTCTGTGAAGAACATACAAAAGAACACTGTGTACCACCTGCATGTGTATATGACACACAGTACGTGGTATTCTGTTCGGACCACTGGACCCCACAGCCGTGGAAATTGTAGGTGAAAACATGTAGTAAAAATTAAACAAAAAGGTTCACTGTGTCTGCCTTCACCTCGTTTCATTTAAATTGTTCAAAATAAACATTATTTATTCCATTCATGGCTTGATTATAATGGATTTTTCTTCCCACACACATCACATTTTAGCACAAAAGAAATTAACAAATAGCACTTGTATTGATACATGTGATCTAGCAGAGGTAAATGGCAAATATTAACAATATACGCTGTCTAGATTGCTTGTTAATTGAGATAAAGTTAACATCTGTTAAGTAAATTTGTACATGAATTGTTATGGCTTTATTGAGAACACCACACAAGGGTAAACTCATTCAGCGCCAGTCACGATGATAGTCGGGTTAACTCCCCATCGCTTGAGCGCCAGACCCGAGTATAGTCGGGTTTGAATCGTTATTTCTTTTATTAGTGATATCCATTAATTTTCATCCATCCAGCCTGATGTTATCGTTGGGAATGGGTCTGAGCTCGCAAAAGGGCAAATACCGCCGCCTACGCCTTCCACTTGGTATTGCACCCCTTTGGGAATGGTCTAGTTTCTTTTCTGGGACGATCCAAGCCGTGCAGGCGGGGTTTAAATACTCAGATCACGGCTGTGTGTGTGTGTGTGGCTGTGTGCCGTTGAGGAGGTTGCGGTGGAGCCACGCGGTCCAATGCTCTTTTCATGTATGCACGGGGAAGGATAATAATGATAATCTAGCGTTGATTTCAGGAAGATACGATAATCAGGCGAAAAATTACAATGTGTTTAGTGTATTCCACTAAAACGCTATTATCCGTCTTTCTCTGGAATTACTCACCCAAAGTTATACTCATATTCAAAAGGCTATAAAATGTACAGATGAAAAAAACAATCTGTTTTGTACATGTTGACTGGATGCAACTAACTGATAATCGACGGGTGTATTAGACCCATAGCTATACTTTAAGATATATTTTAAGGAGGGCGGCTAGGTGGTGTAGTGGGCAAGGCACTCGCCACCAGTGTGGAGACGCTAGGATTCGCGTGTTCGAATCCAGCTCTCCACATTGTTTTCAGTTTAGCTGGTCGTCCGCAGTAATATACATTGGCCGTATTACGGGGAGGGAAACTGAAGGGTGGGGATCGGGCGTTGTGAACAAGCGACTCCTACAAGTCGGTTGGTGCGCCTGTGCAGTAGAATCAGGAAGTGTCGGGGGCAGCGTGAGCCTCCCACGCGTTACTCCTCGACACAGAGATCGAGCTGCGCAGGTGAAAAGATGCGACTGCTGTTACCTCAAGTACCGGAGGGGACTTGTGCTATGTATGACTTAGTCCACATTGCAGCCGGCTTGTGGGAGGCAAGAAACAGCGTTCGTGACAGGGGAGGGTTGAATTGGATGATACGAAAATTGGGATGGGAGAAAATATAGAAAAATGGGAGAAAAAGTGGATAAAAAAAAATATATATTTTAAGGACTCGCAAATCTTGCAGTCTCCCCATTCACTAGCGCCATCTCGTGGATTAAGCGGTGGCGCTGAATGAGTTAAAGGAGAACACCACACAAGGGTTAAAGGAGAACACCACACAAGGGTTAAAGGAGAACAAACCAGCACTTTGGCGACCCCTAGTGGCTCGGGTGTGCATATTTTGTAATACAATATATATATCGAATTGAAGGTTTATTTGTTGGCTGTCGATAGCGGTATTTGAGGCTTATGCAAAGTACACGGTAGTGTGCAAAATACCACTCCTGACTCAGGCTGCAGTAGTTCCGTCAATCTAGATCTAATCTCGAAAATTATTGTGGATCATTGTAGCCAATGAGTGTGGCTTTCCAATGATACCCCACATGGGGATCTAAATAAAAATAAAAAAAAAATAAACACAAAGAAACACGAAAACAGGAAAAGCAAAACAGCCGAATGAATTGAAGTCTATGAGAAAACTGAGTTTTTCTTTGTACACAGTTTACCAAAATTACTCCTAATCACTCATTTCTGAATGGATCTTTATGAAATTTGGATATGTACTACATAAGGCTTCAGGCTATGGCTCCGTCTGGATGTGTAAGCCATACCATCTTCTGGGGAAATACTATTTTCAGAATGTCATCTTTCAAAAGAGACCAGGCTCATGCATGTGCTATAAGTATAAAGTATGTTGTTTTGGTTTGCAGAAAAAGTATGCAGTCCTCAAGTTCAAGTAAAAAAATTGCCACTTTTCTGTCCGCTTGTTAAGAGGCTTTAGGAGAACACACAAGGGTTAAAGGAGAACATCACACACGGGTTAAAGGAGAACACCACACAAGGGTTAAAGGAGAACATCACACACGGGTTAAAGGAGAACATCATACACAGGTTAAAGGAGAACACCACACAAGGGTTAAAGGAGAACACCACAAAAGGGTTAAAGGAGAACACTAGGGTTAAAGGAGAACACCAGAGCAGTGGTAGGGAGGCCAAATGTGGAGACCGGAGGAAATCCTGTCAACAATGGTTGAACAAACTTGAGCGTGAGACAGTGTGGATGAGAGCAGGCCTTTCACCAAGCCTCATGACCATTCATAAAGCCTGGACACACAGGGGAGGGAGTGTGTGTGTGTGTGTGTGTGTGTTCTGGACATAAGATGCGAGGACCTTTGGGGGTGGGGGGGTTGGGCATTCTGGTCAGTCCTCACTGTAAAATAGACAATAGTAGGGTTAGGATAGGCTAGGTTATGGTTAGGTTAGGCTAAGGGCAAAGCTATACTGTAGCAGGTGTGGCAATGAGTGGTGAACAAGGATATAGTCCTCACGAGTACAGTAATACAAGAGTGTGTGAGTGAGTGATCAGAGAACAAGGATATAGTCCTCACGAGTACAGTAATACAAGAGTGTGTGAGTGAGTGATCAGAGAACAAGGATATAGTCCTCACGAGTACAGTAATACAAGAGTGTGTGAGTGAGTGATCAGAGAACAAGGATATAGTCCCCACGAGTACAGTAATACAAGAGTGTGTGAGTGAGTGATCAGAGAACAAGGATATAGTCCTCACGAGTACAGTAATACAAGAGTGTGTGAGTGAGTGATCAGATAACATGGATATAGTCCCCACGAGTACAGTAATACAAGAGTGTGTCGACAAGATGGCGCCGTTGTATGGCGACGTGACAAGAGCTCTCCTGTGTTTGTTTTGTTTGTTCATCGTTCTAAACGTGTACATGTCCGGGACATCTAGTACTGTTCGATACAACAGAGAGTTACTTCTCCGGATCCGCGCCGATGTTCGGGAGGTTTCCCACGTTAATCCTGAGCTCAGATGCAAGGACTTTGCTGCATGTCCCTCGGCAGGTGACGGGAGCCGTCAAAGACGCAGACACCGGGGCAGGCGAGGCGGGGTGCTTGTAAAACTCCGCGAGCGTGCCCTTTCAAGCCTCCACTGCCCTCCATCTACCTGGCGAACATGCAGTCCTTGTCAAACAAAACCGATGAACTGATGAGCCGGATTCAATTCCAGCGGGAGGCAAGAGACCGCTCCGCGTACTCTCTCATGGAGACGTGGCTAGACAGCAACATGCCAGCCTTTCAGCCGCCGGGATTCGCTGTGTTTCGCTCAGACAGACTGAAGGAATGCACCGGCAAAACCAAAGGAGGAGGGGTCTGTCTTCTTGTGAATGAAAAGTGGTGTACCGATATACTACGGTCATGAACAAGACCTGCAATACTAATCTTGAATGCCAAGTCATTAAATGTCGCCCCTTTTATCTCCCTAGAGAATTCCCAGCTATCTTTCTTATTGCTGTTTATATACACCTCCTCGGGCTGACGCCGCGACTGCTCTCACTGAACTGGCTGACATTATACATAAATATGAGATCTCCCATCCGGAGGCTGTGTTTATTGCAGCTGGTGATTTTAATCATTGTTCTTTTAAATCGGTTCTGCCAAATTACCATCAGCATGTAAAACACCCTACAAGAGGAAACAAAATCCTGGATCATTGCTATAGCAACATAAAAGCTGCTTACAGGTCTCTCCCAAGGCCAGCTTTTGGTAAATCCGATCATCAATCGATTCTTCTTCTACCGTCATATACTCAGAAAAATAGACAAATCAAACCGACGGTACGCTCCACTCAATGTTGGACTAAAGATGCTGAAACACTATTACAAGGGTGTCTCGACGCCACAGACTGGTCTGTTTTAAAATGTGAGGACCTTGACCAATACTGTGACGCTGTCATTGGATATATCAACTTTTGTATTGACTTGTGCATTCCCCGCAAGGTGGTTAAGCAATACTCAAAGCAAAAACCATGGCTTAACTCTGATGTTAGACTCAAACTCACTGAACGAGCTACTGCTTTTAAATCTGGGGATGCAACCAGTTATAAACTGGCTAGATACTCGCTGGAGCGGTCAATAAGAGCCGCCAAGCGCTCCTATGGAGAACCTATTGAAGGACATTTTTCTGGCAGTGACCCCTGTCGGATGGACTTTGACGCTTGTTAAGGCCTCAAAGCCTCAGGCTTTCCTGCTTGTTAAGGCCCCAAAGCCTGAGGCTTTCCCGCTTGTTTAAGCCCCAAAGCCTGAGGCTTTCCCGCTTGTTAAGGCCCCAAAGCCTGAGGCTTTCCCGCTTGTTTAGGCCCCAAAGCCTGAGGCTTTCCCGCTTGTTAAGGCCCCAAAGCCTCAGGCTTTGACGCTTGTTAAGGCCTCAAAGCCTCAGGCTTTCCTGCTTGTTAAGGCCCCAAAGCCTGAGGCTTTCCCGCTTGTTAAGGCCCCAAAGCCTCTTCTCCTCTCATCTCTTCCTTGTTTCATCTTTTCTCACCTCTTCCTTGTTTCCTCTTCTCCTCTTCCTTGTTTCCTCATCATCTCTTCCTTGTTTCCTCTTCTCCTCTCATTTCTTCCTTGTTTCCTCGTTCCCTCCTCCTCTTCTCCTCACACTTCTTCCTCGTTTCCTCCCCTCACGTATCAGAGGAAGCGAAGAAGCGACACGAGCACAGATCTATGAACCTTTGGAAAAGACCCCTTGTCTATGTGGGTCTTCATATCTAATAAAACATTTGAGATTTGAGCAGAGCCAAGTGGGAAAGACAATAAATACCAATTTAAATCTCGCACAGGGCCTCGCATTTCTCCCAGTCGGCACTGCATACATGGCAAATAAAATCTTTGACTTTGACTTTTTGTGTGTGAGTGTGATCGGAGAACAAGGATATGAAGTAGATATGAAGAACGCATGGATTGAACTGGTCTTACACAAAGTGCCACGCCTGTCAGCCGCCACCGGGGGCAGAGTATTTAACCACAAGCGAGTGATTCAGTGAGTAAGTAAGTTCTTGACATTGCTGGGGTACATTCCAAAGACTCCTCCGTGAGCCGGAAGCTGAAAGTCTGAGGCTTTCCCGCTTGTTAAGGCCCCAAAGACTGAGGCGTTCCTGCTTGTTAAGGCCCCAAAGCCTGAGGCTTTCCCGCTTGTTAAGGCCCCAAAGCCTGAGGCTTTCCTGCTTGTTAAGGCCCCAAAGCCTGAGGCTTTCCCACTTGTTAAGGCCCCAAAACCTGAGGCTTTCCTGCTTGTTAAGGCCCCAAAGCCTGAGGCGTTCCCGCTTGTTAAGGCCCCAAACCCTGAGGCTTTCCCGCTTGTTAAGGCCCCAAAGCCTCAGGCTTTGCGGCTTGTTAAGGCATCATAGCCTGAGGCTTTCCCGCTTGTTAAGGCCCCAAAGCCTCAGGCTTTGCGGCTTGTTAAGGCATCATAGCCTGAGGCTTTCCCGCTTGTTAAGGCCCCAAAGCCTCAGGCTTTGCGGCTTGTTAAGGCATCATAGCCTGAGGCTTTCCTGCTTGTTAAGGCCCCAAAGCCTGAGGCTTTCCCGCTTGTTAAGGCCCCAAAGCCTCAGGCTTTGACGCTTGTTAAGGCCTCAAAGCCTCAGGCTTTCCTGCTTGTTAAGGCCCCAAAGCCTGAGGCTTTCCCGCTTGTTAAGGCCCCAAAGCCTGAGGCTTTCCCGCTTGTTAAGGCCCCAAAGCCTCAGGCTTTGACGCTTGTTAAGGCCTCAAAGCCTCAGGCTTTCCTGCTTGTTAAGGCCCCAAAGCCTGAGGCTTTCCCGCTTGTTAAGGCCCCAAAGCCTCTTCTCCTCTTATCTCTTCCTTGTTTCATCTTCTCTCACCTCTTCCTTGTTTCCTCTTCTCCTCTCACCTCTTCCTTGTTTCCTCATCATCTCTTCCTTGTTTCCTCTTCTCCTCTCATTTCTTCCTTGTTTTCCTCCCCTCACGTATCAGAGGAAGCGAGGAAGCGACGCGAGCACAGATCTATGAACCTTTGGAAAAGACCCCTGGTCTATGTGGGTCTTCATATCTAATAAAACATTTGAGATTTGAGCAGAGCCAAGTGGGAAAGACAATAAATACCAATTAAATATATAATATATACTAATCAGAATATATAAAATACTAATTCTGAATGGTAAAAAGTAGATTATAGTTGAAACGCTCTTTTATGTCGACAGTGTCAAGCAATCTATGACTGGCAGACACACGCACTACGCCGGCTCAGTAAGATAATTGATTGATTGATCGATTGAACATTTTATTTAACAGATTGCAGAATGGGTACAATACAGTACAGCTCAATACACACAATTGTTAATAAGGGGATGCAGACCAGAGAAAGACTTTAGTCTTGTTTACATCAGGGTCCCCCATTTTCAATTCATCATGACATTTATGACATACAGATACATAATGACATTTACGACATACAGATATACAGTACTGTTACATTTATGACATACAACAAGATATACAAATATACAGTACTGTTTACCAGAGATCCTAACAGAAACTATATACATTTGAGGAGGAGGAGGAGGAACACCTGCAGCATCCTTCAAAACACCGGAGAACTCCCTGAAACTGTCCATCTGGTGGCGTGGGCTTCCTCCCATCGATCTAGGCTGTTAAAACATCAACGTCTGCTCCTCTGCTCTGATGAAGCCCAGGGGGCGGAGCTTTGGGAACGGGAGAGTGTAGGAATTCAACTCTCTCATCCCTCCCTTCCTCTCCCACCCGTCAGAGAAGTGTTGAATTTGTATGAGATCCCCCCCCCCCCTCTGGACGGCTCCTGAGGAAGTTTACTCCCCCTCCCCCCCCCCTCTCCTCTCATCAAAGCGGCAGAGATGATGCAGGAACCCCGTTTTTGCCGTGCGGTCGAATCCCCTCCGAGAGGGATAATTCATTCTCTCCTATCTCTTAAAAAAAAAAAAAAAAAAAGCCAAGGTTGGGAGCCCACGCGTTGGCTGAAAAACACACATCAGAAAAGCCTCATCTGAAGGACATCCAGACGGTCTGTTGTAACGGAAGATGCACACCGGCTCCAACCGGTCTCCATGGCAACTGCCTCCATCACATGAGGACCACACGCCAAGCCGCGTGTGTCTGCGAGGCTGAGCTTACTGCCCCAGAGCCCCCACCGCCAGTCTTCGAGACCTCGCTCTCGGTTCATCAAAGCCTCCGCAGGTACAAATCAGATTTTCTCCCCCCCCCCCGTGCAGGCTGCACTCAGAGCAGTAAATGTCAGCCTGTGTGACAGGAAGCCAGAGAAATGTCAGGATCTGTTCTGCTGGGTTTACAGGGATACTGTTATCTGGAGGGGGGGCATTGTGTTCATCTTCCCTGCGGAACCATTCCAGCAGCCTTCAGGTGAATAGCAAGCGGTTGATGATCTGTTGGAGAAATGCCCGTCAAAATGGGATGCACGCACATCGCGGCACTTTGCGAGCGTCTACCGGCTCGGGGCTGCATTTTTCGCCCATCATGTGATATACCGTTTCGAAACATGAATTTGCCGCCTTTCGAACGGCACCTCCTTCGACCAATTACGTGCCTCGGTTCTCGAGTTCCATGACGATATGTCAGGCGAGCGTCTTTTTACAGGCCGCGCGTCAAATGACCACGTCGGACTGTATACGCTCGAGAACTGACCAATCACCTGCTGATGGTGAAAATGATTGGTCAGCGTTGTAGCCAACGAGTGTCCGCTTCCAACGATACCCCACGTGGGAGCATGTCTATGTTCCCCGGGTCCTATGTTCCCCACTCCCGAAAAAGCGACCGAGTTGTGTGAGGGCCGACCATGTCAGCTTGCTTCATTTCTCTGTCATTACAAGTTCTTTAATAGTTGTCATACAGAAGTACAGAATACTTTCATACAAAATGCTTCTTACTGTTACGCTCCAGAGACTGTGCTAGACAAGATAGTATCAAATAACATAATAACATAATATAGCATGAATTTAGAAGAAGAAAATGAGGTCACAGTGTTCGGTATAGACATATGTACAATGTTCTGAGTTACCATATAATATACAATACACAATACTATGCAGTGTACTAATGTACAGTACTATCTAGTGCAAAGCAGAAATGGGATGAGGTACAATTTTAGGTACAATTTACAGTAAGGTGTACGAGTTGTAGTGCAATCCTTCATCCATAAATATAAAGTGTGGGGAGTGGGTGCTACAGTGTGTTTGTTTAAAGTGGGTGTGTGCTATAAGTGTGTGGAGTGGGTGCTACAGTGTGTTTGTTTAAAGTGAGTGTGTGCGTGTGGATGTGTGTGCTATGTGCGTTTGGTGGTTGTTGTTGTGTAGTGTTCATTCATTGTTCGTTTAGCAGCCTGATGGCCTGGGGATAGAAGCTTCTTCTGAGTCTTTCTGTGCTCGCCTTGAGACTCCTGTATCGCTTGCCTGACCGCAGCAGTTCAAAGAGGCAGTTGTTCGGGTGACTGGAGTCTTTAATGATTCTCTTAGCCTTGCCCTTGCAACGCTTGTAGTAAATGTTCTGGAGGGTGGGGAGCCCCCCTCCAATTGTGCGTTCGGCTGAACGTGTCACTCTTTGTAGTCTGCTTTGGTCTTGTGCAGTGCTATTCCCAAACCAGGAGGTGATGTTGCCGGTCAAGATGCTCTCTATTGTACATGAGTAGAAGTTCTTAAGGATCTTCTGGCTGACTTGGAACTTCCTTAGGCGCCTGAGGAAGTAGAGGCGTTGTCGTGCCTTCTTCACAACACTGTTAATGTGTGTGGTCCATGTCAAGTCCTCGGATATGTAGGTATGTAGGTAGTGTTCTCAAACGATGAATATGAACAGCAGTATTATAGGCATACAGCAGTATTGTACAGCAGTATTGTACAGCCAGCAACATTACACATTATTATTAGGGCTGTCAGTTTATCGCGTTAATTAGATTAATTAATTACACAGCAAATTATCGCGTTATGAAAATTAACTCAATTAATTACAAAAAAAAGTTTTTTTTTTTTTTTTTTTTTAAATAACATTTTTTTTTATCTCATTCATTCCATAAGAACGTAGAATACACATTACAGACTTTTTTTTATATGGTCCATTTGCATGTTCTTGGTATATGATTCTAGGGACATCTATGGATCTCAGGGAATGTATTCCCAGTGTCAGAAATACTGTGTCTGTTACTAGGCTTGAGTAAATTGTAATGAACCAAATGAGAATATCAATACAATTTTTTTTTATCTTTGACTGTGAATAACACCATGCTCAAATTGACCAGACCTGAAAAATCTAAGCAAATTAATAGATGGAAGATGATTAAACAGAAGGTTTTGTAGATACAGTACTGAATTCTGCCATCCGGACACATGCAATTTGAAATATGATTATAGAATATAGAATATCAGGCATAAAATGGTTATGCGATTAAAATGCGATTAATTAGATTAATTAATTACAAATCCTGTAATTAATTAGATTAATTTTTTTAATCGCCTGACAGCACTAATTATTATACATGACTATTGTATGCAAGTAGGCTATGTCTAAGCTATTTTACAGTATTATACATGAACTATGTGCAATATGCATAAGACTATGAGCTATATGTGGGTATGTCAGGTGGTCTTGTGGTCAAAGTTATGTACCGTACTTTTCGCACTATAAGCCGCACCCGACTATAAGCCGCAGCAGCTAAATTGAATGATGTGTACATATATAAGCCGCACTGGACTATAAATAATGTGTTTTAATGTTTAATTACCATATGTAAGGAGTGGAGACTGCGGCTTAATTTGACTCAACACGGGAAACCTCACCCGGCCCGGACACGGAAAGGATTGACAGATTGATTGCTCTTTCTCGATTCTGTGGGTGGTGGTGCATGGCCGTTCTTATATTGAGCTTTAAGTTCCCACCTCTACAGAGAATGACTCCCACCTCTACAGAGAATGACTCCCATTGGGACACAATACTGTCGGACAAATAACAAGAATTAACTCATTTGTATTAAGTTTAGCAAATAAGGGAACAGATAAATAACATTTCACTGCAGTAAAAAAAGCAATATTTCGATTTTCGGGTTTTGTCCACATATAAGCCGCACCGTTATATAAGCCGCAGGGTCGAAAAATGGGGGAAAAAGCCGCGGCTTATAGTCCGAAAAGTACGGTATGTGGAATCATATAAGAACGTTCAATTTGACCAATTAGGCCCTTTATTTTTCTAGGTGCATATCACCATTAAAAATGGTAAATCTTGATGCATCACATGGTGCCAGCACTTTCATTGCCCTTTCTGCAATGCATCCTTATTCAAACCAACAAGGTTGAGTAAGTTGAAGAACCACTTTAAGCAGGCAGTTTCCTATGAAGGTACAGTTGTCACAGTGCGGCCCTGAGAGCGTTGCTCTCCGGCTGTGCAGCTGGATACTATTGGCTTGTGGTGGACAGCGCCTTGGTGATGAAGTGTCATTCAAACTATCCTTACTTAAATATGACTGTGACGGGCACCACACATGTGAACAGTAACAATGCAATTAATTAATGTCTTGTTGTAATTAGTATATATACCCAATGTCATGCGTCTTCTCGAAGCGGATTCAGCTTATTTTGCTCCGATTTGAGGTCAGTTTAAAACCCTTCTACTCCTATGGCATATTTAATTCCGCCTGGATCTTTTCTTTTTATTGTGCGCTTATTTGACGTTACTGTACGATACAAGTGTGTATTAAAAGACGGCGCTGTTCATGCGTATGAAGGTTTGTGTCCCGGGCAAGCTATATTCACGTAACTCGCATATATCCTCAACTATCCTTTATCTTTCAATATCTTATTTGACGTTACTGTACGATATAAGTGTGTATTAAAAGACAGAGCTGTTAATGCCCGGGCAAGCTATATTCAGGTATTCACGTAACTCGCATATATCCTCAACTATCCTTTATCTTTCAATATCTTATTTGACGTTACTGTACGATATAAGTGTGTATTAAAAGACAGAGCTGTTAATGCCCGGGCAAGTTATATTCACGTAACTCGCATATATCCTCAACTATCCACAACATCACGTAACTCGCATGTGGGGAACATAGGACCGGGGAACATAGCACCCTTATTTCAGCGGGGAACATAGAACCCTTTTTTAGTTCGGGAGCGGGCGGGACCGGGGAACATAGAACCTTTATTTCGGGAGTGGGGAACATAGGACCTTTTTTTTAAGCGGGGAACATAGAACCCGGGGAACATAGGGATGAAAAAGGGGGGGGGGGGGGGTGGAAAAATAGTTAGTAGGTGAAAGTTGATGAGCAAAAATGTGTTGTGACTCGGGTCATGTGGGTCAGTTCAGGAGAAGTGACCAGTTCACACTGGAATATGATATTGGCCCCACATTTAAAAAAATAAATCTGATCCGAGTATTAGATCAGAATTGAGCACCAAGACCTGCAGTGTGAACGCAGCCTATGAGACGACTGATTTACACGTAGAACCCGCTGGCTCTTCGACATGTTAACGTCGCTCGCCATCTCCGTGTGCCGCCAAGGTGCCAGTCTTCAGCCGCATGTCTGGCATCTCAACACGGGGTGATGAAAGGACCTGTACCCCCCTTCCTCTGGTGACCCCCTTCTTACACACACACACACACACACACACACACACACACACACACACACACACACACACACACACACACACACACACACACACACACACACACACGCGCACACACACCGCTCTGTGAAACTCAACACCAATGCAAGACTAGTCTTTGATGGAGTCCTTCACATCCTCCTCCTCTTTTCTCCGGCGGTTGTGCGGAGTCAGGCATTCGGCTATAGATGTTAATCTATGGCAGGTTCTCAGAGCTAATGTATCTCCTCCAAACAGATGATGGTGGTGCCCCCCCCCCCCCCCCCCTTGTGTACAGTAATACACCGGCTGGGACGTGAGAACGGGACGTCCACCACGGAGAAGATTAGACTTTCAATCTAAACGAGGAAAAAGATATAGCTTGGCTGTTGGATGATATAGGACGACGGCAGTAGAGTACGGTCGCTCTCCCGCGATGAAACTCAAGATATGAGCCGATGCTTCATAACATCCTGGTCACACAAAAGAACACGCACTATAAGAAGCAGTGGCGGAAAACCAATGCTTGTAAGTAAGTAAGTAAGTAAGTAAGTAAGTAAGTAAGTAAGTAAGTAAGTAAGTAAGTAAGTAAGTAAGTAAGTAAGTAAGTATTTAAGTAAGTATAAAGCACCTTTCATACATGTCATGTAGCTCCAAGTGCTGTACACAAACGCATATATAAAGCATCACATTAATAAGACAACAGTAATAAAAGTATGGCACAGTAAAAGCACAGTAAAATAACATTTCAGTAAAAGATCAATACATACATTTAATTAAAATGAAAAACATAATATAAACATTTCAATAAGATACTCACTTTCCCTAAGGCATGGTACACTATTTGTAAGCTAGACTGTATAGGTACGTTTTTAATTTTCCTTAAAAAATTTGTATGGAGCTGGCGTTCCTGATGTGTGTTGGTAGTGTGTTCCATAGTTTTGGGGCATAGTTGGCAAATGCCATACTTCCGATCCTCTTTTGGTTTCTGGGTGTGTCTAATAAACCTGTAGTGGATGACCTTAGCGTTCTTGAGGGCAGATAACTAACTAGGGAATTTGTGGAACTTGTGGCTCCGGAGATAAGACAAGCGGCGGAACGAGGCTGGATCACCCCCAGGGATGGGCAAAACTCACTAAATTACTATTCTATAGTCACCGGGACTATCCCCCACGTTAAATATGATATTGTTTTTTTACTTAATAGCAAACGTGAGATAATCAAAACAAGCGAGCTACTGTAGCTGGTTGCCGTCATTGTTAACCCTTTCACTGCCACACTGCAGAAGGTTAACCCTTTACTGTCACACTACCGACGGGGTAACTGTTGTGTGGCAGTGAAAGGGTCAACCTTCTGTGTATTGTCGCAGTGAAAGGGTTAACCGTTTGGTAGTGTGGCAGTGAAAGGGTTAACGGCTGAATATTTGGGAGTCGCAGCAGGCTAACGGTTATTTCCAGGAACAAAAACATCCGTTCCGAAAGTGACATCGTTTCCGTTGTGTAAATATCTGAGCTTCCACGTTGACATATTTTTTTTTTTTTTTTTTTTTTACTTAATAGCTTAATAATCCATTAACAGCGAGCTAACTGGCTGCTGTCATCGCTAACGGCTAACGCTAGAGGAGCAGGCGGACGTAAAGTATTCAGTCTGAGCGTTACGTCACTGAACTTAGTGAAACAACCTGGCAAATGTACAAAACGTTGCTACCGTGTAACATCTCCGGTCTCTCTTTCTTCATCTTTCTCCACTGTTCTCCCAGCTGTTAACAGACTGTCGTGCCACCTGGCTGGCTAGCGAGCTGTACCCCAGATATGCCGTTCAGCGGCGTAACAGTTAATAGGGCCCCCTCTCAATAGTGTAGGGTAAAAACAAGGGGGAAATAAGGGGAGACAAAACAATATTCACGTAAACTATTCTATTTTTCATCATTTAACGACTATCCGAAAGCTATGCCCATCCCTGCCGCGGACATGTTTCTCTGCATTGTTTTGGAGGTGGTCGTCATAACTCACGGCTGAAATGTTCACGGATACCAGCGCTTGTCCTTTTCTCTCGCTTTTCCTTTTTCCCCCCTTCCATCTCCGAGCGCACCTCCCGTCACCTTGGTAACTAGGAGACAGTGGTAGGGCT
Source organism: Notolepis coatsorum (assembly GCF_963971535.1). NCBI lineage: Eukaryota > Metazoa > Chordata > Actinopteri > Aulopiformes > Paralepididae > Notolepis > Notolepis coatsorum. The sequence continues at coordinate 7,438,878 of NC_140182.1, forward strand.
GTGTGAGTAACGGGGTAGCAGAACAGTGGCCACACTGTAGAAAGCAGCTGTGCTGTGCCAATTGCCCGTATGCCTGCCTGCCCCCCCCCCCCCCCCCTCACAACCCAGAATGCACACATCTCCATCTGCTACCGAAGCAACCGCTCTAACCCGCTAAAGAACAAACTGTTCTCTCAACACGGCCGTTGAAATGTGGTCGTCTACTGTGTCGAAAAGTCTGAAGTCGGCGCGGTGGAGCGGTCGATGAGAAAGACGGCCTTTCTGCGAGGCAAGGAGACTATAAAAAAGAAGGAAGGGTCAATTACGTCAGGATACCGGCGTTCTATGCTCGGACCTTGGCGCCGGTTTTAGTGAAGCCTGTATTAAAATTCTAAATACACCAACTATCTGAGGAAATATACATGCAACCAATATGTCAAACATTACAACAATTGGCAGATGATTCTGACATCCGAGGTAATAACCTGTTTATTAACCCCCGGTACAGGGCCGAGATTCATATCATGCCATAAATCCATCCATCAATACAGAACGTATGTAGCAGTCAGTGTATATTTTCAGCACTATGTTTGTTTACCAATGATTTTAAGTGTTATTTAGTGAAATATGAATTTATAGAAATCTCAGCGCATCGAGTCGGAAAAAAGGTGCATATTGACGCAAAAACACGTTGCAATCTGATGAAAAATGGCAGAGCAATTTACATTATAAAAAAGTAACCGTACTTACAGTAGATTTCATTCACGTTTTTGCTACACTGTTCGGAGCGCCTGGTGATACTAAATCCAGATTGAACTCTGCCATTGGAAAGAGAAGATTTGGCCCGATCCATAGATGGCTTGGCCATAATAAGATAATTTATATGCCTGATATTCTATATTCATATTTCAATTTTCATGTGTCCGAAAGTCAAAATTCAGTACTGTATCTACAAAACTCCCTGTAAATCATCTGCCCTTTATTAATTTGCTTAGATTTTTTGTACACATTATCTCAAGTTAGGTGCTGAATGAATTATCCACGTCTGGTCAATGTTAGCAGCATGGTGTTATTCAGATTCACCGTCAAAGATGATAAACAAAAAAGAAAACAAAAATGTATATTCTCCTTTGGTTCATTACAATTTACTCAAGCATAGTAACAGACACAGTATTTCTGACACTGGGAATACATTCCCTGAGATCCATAGATGCCCCTAGATACCAAGAACATGCAAATTGACCTTGTAGAAGTGGCGCAATCTTCCATTTTACGTACGTATTTTTAGGGCTTAAGAGGTTAAATGACGAGGAGGCGGCTGATCCCGTTCAACTCGATGTCGGCCGAACTGAGCGTTTCCACACTTGGCACCGATGTAGGTTCACACGCTACACAGTGCGACGTAATGACCCTTCCTTCTTTTATAGTGTCCTTGCTGCGAGGCAGGAAGTGTCACTCGGGGGGGGGGGGGGGCTCACTTATGTACTTCCTGTTCCGTGTTGTATTGCTGTCCCCGGTTAATCAGTCCACCTCCGCCGCTAACTCACATCCGTTTAGAAGACTATAGATAGCGTCTGCAAGCCCAGCTGTGCGCTCAGAACACCGCTAAGCTGAGGAGGGAAAGGTTTGCACGTCGTCATGGCGTTTACATTAACTGCATCGACTGTATTTGGTTACGACGGCGGGGTGAAAGGTCATATTGTTGCATCAGAGGTTAGATTAGATTCAAATGTATTGTCGTCATGCAGTACAGTACAACGAAAATAAGTTTAGCATCCAACCAGAGTGCAAATGTAATATACAATGTACAGGTGATTCAACTGGATGTAAAATATACAAATTAGTACTACTGAGTAATGGTGCTAATCAGATGTGTGTACAGAGTTGTAGTATTAATATGTAGCCTACAGTGATACAGGTATAAAGACACAAAGTAAGTCATACTGGCCAGCAGCGTTACAAGTAGGAGTAAGTAAGGGATTATTATGTATAGATATGTAAAGATAATGATATGCAGGTATGTACAGACAGACGTGATATATATATATATATCACAGTAAGAATAAGCATTATTGTACATGCCATGATCATGCAGAGTTGTATGGGATATGCAGGTGTAGAAGTAGGTATATAATAGGGTTGTATGCAGGTATATTCAGACAGATATGGAGTTAGTAACTAGTGAGAGTAAGTTACTATGGTATGGAACTTCCGAGATCCCTCCCCCTCCGCTTGGCGTGGATACATCACACCACCGGGCCTGGAACCGGGGCGCCGCTCCGCCCTGAACCCACATGGCTGTGTTTAGGCCCCAAAGCCTGAGGCTTTCCCGCTTGTTAAGGCCCCAAAGCCTGAGGCTTTCCCGCTTGTTAAGGACCCAAAGCCTGCCCTGCACCACACCATCCAGGAGAGGAGAGACACAACATCACACCACCAGGCCTGGAACCGGGGCGATGCTCCGTCCTGCACCCACATTGCTGTGTTTAGGCCCCAAAGCCTGAGCTTTTCCTGCTTGTTAAGGCCCCAAAGCCTGCACCACACCATCCAGGAGAGAAGAGAGACACAGCACCCACTACACCAACAGGCCTGGACCTGGGGCGCCTCGCCTCTCCGCTCCGCCCTGCACCCACACCATCCAGGAGAGAGAAGAGAGACACAGCACCCACTACACCAACAGGCCTGGACCTGGGGCGCCTCTCCTCTCCGCTCCGCCCTGCACCCACACCATCCAGGAGAGAGAAGAGAGACACAGCACCCACACCACCAGGCCTGGACCTGGGGCGCCTCGCCTCTCCGCTCCGCCCTGCACCCACACCATCCAGGAGAGAGAAGAGAGACACAGCACCCACACCACCACCACCAGGCCTGGACCTGGGGCGCCTCTCCGCTCCGCCCTGCACCCACACCATCCAGGAGAGAGCAGAGAGACACAGCACCCACACCACCAGGCCTGGACCTGGGGCGCCTCTCCGCTCCGCCCTGCACCCACACCATCCAGGAGAGAGAAGAGAGACACAGCACCCACACCACCAGGCCTGGACCTGGGGCGCCTCGCCTCTCCGCTCCGCCCTGCACCCACACCATCCAGGAGAGAGCAGAGAGACACAGCACCCACACCACCAGGCCTCGACCTGGGGGCGCCTCTCCGCTCCGCCCTGCACCCACACCATCCAGGAGAGAGCAGAGAGACACAGCATCCTAACACGGCTGTGTTTACGGAGGACGCGCTCTCCCCCACCAGTGCTGCTGTTTGACACACATGTGAACAGCTGGCCCCTCACACGCCAGGGGCAGCGCACACATCTGGCGTGGCGTGTATATTCCCCGGCCGGCAAATTAACCCTAATTGGGTTCCTTGGCTGATGCAATAATCATTACACCGTTTCAGGATTTAGATCCTTAATTAAGTACATAATGTTTTTTACGGACACATCTGTATTAGCATTAGTGAGTGTGGAGTCAAATTATTACGACACAGGTTAAATAAGAGACTCAAAACACGCCTGGTCTGGTTGAACAGAAAAGATGCGCTTTATTGGTTTTCAACTGCAAAAGACACCAACATATCAGTTCATTATTTATGTATTACATAAATGAGCATTTTAGATTTTTATTTTTACGATGTTTGAAGATGTTTGAACATGAACCTGGAGTATAGCGTGTCGAATAGAGAATTCAATTTATTTTTGCTCAACATGGCCAACAGATTACAGCCCAGTATGGTCACAGGAAGTAGTCAGAATCTCAGTTTGGGGCGCGACCACACGGGGGGGGGGGGGGGGGGGGGGGGGGGGTTGAAATGCAGTGCTTTCGATGGCCAGTAATAAATACATGATACAAATTTACAAAAAAACAAAAAAGGTCTATACAGCAGCATCTGTGTACATGTGTGGGGACGTGAACTCGTCGTGACGGGAAGCCGATGATGATGATGATGTGGCTTGGACTTACGATAAATATATAAGGGACTCTTCCACTGGAATAACTGCTTCATAGATATATACAAACACGCCGCAAGTGCAATTGGACATCTCCCTCGCGGGCGGCGGGATAAACCGTGCATCCTCTCTCTCTCTCTCTAGCTGCCGCTCACGTTATATAGACCTCCACCGCCGACAGCAGTCCCGTTTTAACACCTCCGTCGCAAAGCCTGGCGACCGCGTGTCCAAAGCAGAGGTCATAGACAGGGTAGATAGTCTACTATATACAAGAACGCCACTAGCCTGTAAGCCTTGACCCAATGCGATGGCAATAATGGATAGTTACTAGTAGGGGTGTAACGGTACACAAAAACCAACGGTTCGGTACGGTACCTCTGTTTTGAAGTCACGGTTAGGTACGGGTTTTCGGTACAGTGGGGGGAAAGTTTGGCTTTCCATGTTCCACTCTGGGGTGATGTAGTGTGCAGTAACTAATTGTACTTGTAGGGCTGTCGACGAATATTCTATATTGAAATTAATAATTTAGTTTTGAATTCAATTATGCACGAAAAAAGAAAAAAAAATCTGCACGTGTGGTTGTGGTTAACGACCTACCGTTGTATTCGTTAGGTCCAGTACTGAAACGGTTCGGTACGGATATGTGTACCTTTACACCCCCAATAGTTACATGAGCTGGAATCGGCTGAATAAGACCTACGCTTGTATAGCAAGCATGAAACCGGCTTCGTTACAGGAGGTGCTTGTCCGTCTCTCTTCCCCACTCGTCTCCTTTTACATCCAGTCCCCTCTCTCTCTCTCGTGGCGTCTCTCTCAGGCCAGGGCCATGAGATGTGGCTGCTCCAGGTTGGCGCGGAACTTGTCCAGGAAGCGTGAGGCCAGCTCGTCGTCCACCAGCCGCCCGTCGCTGGACAGCGTGACGGTCATCAGCTGAAGGGTGCGCAGGGTCTGGTTGTCCTCGGCCACGCGCAGCTCGGCCCGCGAGGAGCCCACGGCCAGGATGCACGACTGGGGCGGGTTGATGACGGCGCTGAAGCCGCGGATGCCGAACATGCCCAGGTTAGAGATGCTGGTGCAAAAAAAAATAGAGAGAGGGTTCAGTTCAGTTCAGTTCAGTAATTTTTTATTTCGGGTTTTGGACACAACAACAATGGTCATCCCATAAATCGGCAAAGTTTTACCAGCTGCTATTGCAGGATTGTCCAATTGTCCGAAAAGGGCTGAAGGGAGAAGCACTAGGCTTGTCGGGCCCTGCCCCTGAAGACTTACGTTTATATATAATTTTCTTTACATTTACATACATACATACATACATAATACATACATAGTTATAGTACACATTACAGTACATATATATAGTACACATTACAGTACAGTATACCTGCAGCATATAATAGTATATATAATAGTGTATACAACACATATATAATGTGATATGAGATATATAGTACATGATATATACGGTACAATATAATATAGTGCCATACTACGACATAAACAGAGAGGGAGGGGTGGGAGAGAAGGTGGGGGGAGGAGAGAGAGACGAGGGGAATGACATCATTAGTCGGCGAGGCTCGGCGAGGAGGAACAGGCAGACAATTAGCTAAGGGGCGGAAACAATGGTGTGAACGGGTCATTACAGGGAAAACGTGCCATTTCACAATCTTAACCCTTTCACTACCACACTACAGAAGGTTAACCCCCCCCCCTACTATCACACTACAGTTTGTTTGTCGTGTGGCAGTGAAAGGGTTAACATTCTACAGTATATTGCCGCAGTGGAAGGGTTAACTGTTTGGTAGTGCGGCAGTGACAGGGTTAATGTGTGGTTTTCAAAGTACTGCTTTGAAAGTCGTTAAGCCCTTTTTGGATGAAGTAGGTCCTTAACCCCCCGCCCCCCCCCCCCCACACACACAATCAGATTCAGATTATTTTAGTGTCAGTCTTCTAAATATACATACATACAGCTCCTCAACCGTAGTAGATTTGTAAACATAGTACACAACGTATATTCTATCTATACAAACGTATACAATACAAGGTATATGTTAGCAGCAATAATCAACATGCGTTATGTGTGTTTCAGTACATGCTTTTGTGTACATGGAACACTTTTCTAATAGATATTATTGACATAATATACACGTTTTTGCAGGTTTCATCCCTAAATATTATAGTTGACAAACATCTTTATTGGCAGCTATTACTAGCCACAAAAGCATGGAAACTAAATTATTAAAAAAAATTATTCAGATTTACAAAGCAGTTTTGTTTGAGGGACACAAAATGGCATGTTTTCCTATAGTCACCTGAATAAAGTAGACAAAGCACTAGGTTTAGGGTAAATAAATAGACAGCATTAGGTTTAGGGTAAATAAATAGACACAGCATTAGGTTTAGGGTAAATAAATAGACACAGTATTAGGTTTAGGGTAAATAAATAGACAGCATTAGGTTTAGGGTAAATAAATAGACACAGCATTAGGTTTAGGGTAAATAAATAGACAGCATTAGGTTTAGGGTAAATAAATAGACAGCATTAGGTTTAGGGTAAATAAATAGACACATCATTAGGTTTAGGGTAAATAACTAGACAGCATTAGGTTTAGAGTAAATAAATAGACACAGCATTAGTTTTAGGGTAAATAAATAGACACAGCATTAGGTTTAGAGTAAATAAATAGACACAGCATTAGGTTTAGGGTAAATAAATAGACACAGCATTAGGTTTAGAGTAAATAAATAGACACAGCATTAGGTTTAGGGTAAATAAATAGACACAGCATTAGGTTTAGGGTAAATAACTAGACACAGCATTAGTTTTAGGGTAAATAAATAGACACAGCATTAGGTTTAGAGTAAATAAATAGACACAGCATTAGGTTTAGGGTAAATAAATAGACACAGCATTAGGTTTAGAGTAAATAAATAGACACAGCATTAGGTTTAGGGTAAATAAAGTAGACACAGCATTAGGTTTAGGGTAAATAACTAGACACAGCATTAGTTTTAGGGTAAATAAATAGACACAGCATTAGGTTTAGAGTAAATAAATAGACACAGCATTAGGTTTAGGGTAAATAAATAGACACAGCATTAGGTTTAGGGTAAATAACTAGACACAGCATTAGTTTTAGGGTAAATAAATAGACACAGCATTAGGTTTAGAGTAAATAAATAGACACAGCATTAGGTTTAGGGTAAATAAATAGACACAGCATTAGGTTTAGAGTAAATAAATAGACACAGCATTAGGTTTAGGGTAAATAAAGTAGACACAGCATTAGGTTTAGGGTAAATAACTAGACACAGCATTAGTTTTAGGGTAAATAAATAGACACAGCATTAGGTTTAGAGTAAATAAATAGACACAGCATTAGGTTTAGGGTAAATAAATAGACACAGCATTAGGTTTAGGGTAAATAAAGGGTACAAGTGACTATGAGGTGTTTCCCCATGAACACATAAAAGACAGAGATGTACCCTTCCCTTCCCACCGACTTGTTGTACAGAACTTGTAAGTCGCTTTGGATAAAAGCGCTCCGCTAAATGACTAAATGTCTGACGATTAACGCAGCCGGAATAAACGGCCTACACTTCACTGTATGTGGTGGTGAGTAATAATCAGCCCGGGGACAGTTTCCCGTTCGCCTCAGCGAGGACATTATGCCACAGGCCTGGGAGGACGGACGGAGGAAGGGACCTACACACATACATCCTCGGAATGGACAGGGAGCGCTGCGTTTCTATAGGAACCAACCAACCCTCCCTCCCTCCCTCCCTCCCTCCCCCCCTCCCCCCAGGCGCCATATATATCTAAATGACGCCATTAATTCTAATGAGTTAAAAAAGCCTCCCTTCCACTCTGCAGCCATTGATGATGGCGTAGTAATTGATGGCCCTTGTCGCCCGAGAACACACTGGGTTCATGCCTGCGTGAAACATATAACATGCATAAAATATGGACCATCTACGAAGCCGCCGTTATAACTCCTAATAAAAACCGGCTGAGCTACACGGGAAATTACATGCTTAGCTTGTGACACGAAAGATGAGATTTTACAGATGAAATGGTTCTCTTGGATTTATATTGAATTACATTTGTATTTGAATGGAGATGTGTTAAAATATCCCCTTCACTCAAAAGCTGTTTTTTGTTATGGTTAACTCCTCTTGGAGATATGAATTTGACTGTACATATTGTTATTTGGAGATATGCATTTGGCTACAGATTGTTATTCGGAGATATGAATTTGACTGTACAGATTGTTATTTGGAGATATGCATTTGGCTACAGATTTTTATTTGGAGATATGAATTTGACTGTACAGATTGTTAATTTGAAATATGAATATACAATATAAGGCCTATAAATGACCTTATTATGGCCAAGTCATACATCCATGGATCGGGCCAAAACTCCCCTTTCCAATGGTAGAGTTCAATCTGGATTTAGTACCACCAGGCGCCCGTTTCAGGGCAGCAAAGACCGTGAATAAAATCTACTGTAGTACAGTACTTTTTTATAATGAAAAATGCTCCGCCATTTTTCATCAGATTGAGACACGTTTTTTTTTCTAGATGTTCACAGAAAGGTAAAGAAACAAGTTCTATATTATGGCAATACCGTTCAGGTTTGTTCGACCTGTGAGACATAATTACGAAAATAATGTTGAAAAAAGTTTTGACAGGGGCTGGGTAGTGGCGTCTTATGAAATTCGAAAGCGACCCGTTTCCGAAGCAATGCACGGATAATTTTATTTTACTCATATTTTGCTAATAACACTTCAAATCATTGGTAAACAAACGTAGTGCTGAAAAATATACACTTTGACTGCTGTTTTGACAGGGTTAGGGTCTTTATAGTCTTGGCTACATTTGAAAAAGAAACGCAACATTAATTAATACCGACTGTATTGATCTATTTATGATGAGCGACAGCATACAGTTGAACAGGTTTAAAGAACACACTAGCCTAGCTCAGCACAAATGAATGGAAGCGGATGCGGACCACTAGCCTAGCCGTTAGCCAAAAAACACTTCTTCTCCCAGAGTTTTGAGCTACGCTAGTGGTCTGTATCCGCTTCCATTAATTTGGGCTATACAAGCGAGTCTCTTGGCGTTATGACTGACAGACGTGCAGAGACAGTGAGGTTTACCTGAACGAGCCTCCTTGATATTCCTCAGGCAGTAACTTCCCGTCCCGAGCCCTTTGAGCCAGCGCCTGCAACATGAGAGAGTACAAGTGTCCTAAGTCCCATTATCAAGCATAGAATAGAATAGAAATACTTTTATTATCCAGAGGGACATTTGACACTGCAAATCGCTCAACATTTAGACAGAACAGGTCACGAATAAGAATAACAAAACAAATCAAATTGCCTAAGAATAAGAATAGAATACAATTGAATAAAAATAGAATAAAATATACAGTAAATAAATACAGTACGAATATACTGAAGTCTACAGTAGGTGTAATATTGCACAGACAGCGCTGTTTCAAAACTAAGATGGTAACTGCCGCTCTGTGCTCAGTGAGGCTCAGTGATGCGTTGTAAAGTCTGATGGCTGTTGGAATGAAGGACTCCCCGTGCCGTTCAGTGCTGCATTTAGGTAGTGTGAGCCTGGCACTGAACATGCTCCTCCTGTCAGCCAAGTCTGTGTATATAGTGGGTGGGAGGGGTTTTCCCTGATGGCCTGGAGCTTAGCAAGGCTCCTCCTCTCCGCCACCCTCGCTAGGGAGTCCAGCTCCACCCCAACCACGCTACTGGCCTTCCTGACCAGCTTATCCAGCCTGTGTGCGTCCCCTGCTCTCAGTCCGCTGCCCCAGCAGGTCACAGCGTACAAGAAGGCGCCCGCCACCACCGACTCATAGAACATCCTCACCATGAAACAAGAAAAGGGTCCCACTAAGATAAGATATTCCTTTATTGATCCAAATTCTATATTCAGAGTTAATTACGTTTACTTTTCTCATATTTATATATTCAGATCAAATTCTATTGACTATATATATGTCTTTCTACTATTACCCTGCCCATACCTGTACCCCCACTCCCCCATGTTGCTATGACGCCAGCAATTCCCCAAGAAAAGGATCAATAAAGGAATATCTTATCTTATCAACACAAACGGACTACCCAGCTCAGTGTTATTGTAGCAAAGATATTTATTGATTTCCTTTTTGTCCAGGGAGACGATAAAGTACCAGACAATCACTGTCAGTGAACATAGATGGGGGCTGGATAGCTGTGCTGTCAGGGAGCATAGATGGGGGCTGGATAGCTGCCTAAGCTTGGTGTTATACTGATACGATAAGATAAGGTATTCCTTTATTGATCCCCTTTATATGCAGGTATGTACAGACATATGTATATATATTAGCCGTATTACTATGAAACTAAATATATCAGAGCATTTCTCTGTCTGAAATGTACACAAATACCTCTACTCCGAGTGAAATGAAAATCACAGAAATGTGTATACTATATTATTATAATATTTCAAGATATATAGACCTTTTCAGAAGAAGTCCTGTCGCTAGGGGAACAACTTGGGAACAAAGGGGATCAATATCGTGCCAGTTAGGGTACAGACCCTCATCTGGACCTTTGTTTACACTTTATTATTTTCATATTCAGAAATAGTATATAAATATTCATATTTGACCTGGTAAAATAAAGGTAAAATAAAGAAATAAATAATTAAATTGTTTATCTTTTTATATTCAGATTTAATTAACTGAATAATTAACCTCCCCTCCCCCTCGCTGCCCGAATTTCCCAAAGGGGATCAATAATACAGGGAGGTACAGCGATGAGGAAGGGCTTTGACATTCACAGGTTTTAAATTTTTATTTAATTTCTTTCATGTTTTACATATATAGTTTTTGTTTTTAGTTTCGCATAGATATATATTTGTTTTGTAAGGTTTTAAATTAGTACACTCATTTGAGTAGTGGAAAAGGGGTAGGATTAAATAAGTGTATACTTCTTCCTACTCCTTTTCGAACATGTAAATTGAGTTATGTTTTGCTTTTGTTTATTTACTTCTTTTTTTTTCATTTCATTTCTTGAGATCAATGATTTGTTTTGATTTTATATGGTTTGTATTCATTTACATGTGTCGAAATAAAGATTTCAAACCAAATCAAATCAAAATCAAATCAAGTCAAATAAAGGAATATGTGATCTCATCTTCTCCGAGAGTCTCCACCATGACCACGGTGTGTGCCATTGTATATCAAAATTGCAAATACAAAACCACGTCAGTAACAAATAAATTTCTACACAGTTGGGATAAACACCGTTATACAGATCACAACATTTCTCCTGTTGTGTGAAACATGCCACGTGTCCATGTTCCCCGTGCCAGATCATCCCTACGGTATTGTTCATTTCCACAGCCGTGCCACACCGTCGATCACAATCTCAACAAAGGTTCCGATTATTGCACAGTGCAACCGGCGGATTGGTCCATTCAGGGAAAACTTGATTACATTGCCAATACCGGGCATCGACGGAAAAACGCAGTCCATCAGCCCGCCCCCTGTGTGGCGCTCGAGCGGAGAGAAAGGGAGCGGACGTGAGCCGGAGCGGACGGGAGACGAGATGAGTTTCCACATGTAAACAAACCGTGAGTCGTAAAAACGTGAGGTAAAATAGGCCCACTTCCCCCTCATCAGTCAAGCTACGTGAATCAATAAGCGACTGGAGCGTGGGACCGCAATAATGAGCTCGGAGGCGACGCGGCTCGGCTGCACGTGGAGGCGTACGGGGGGGGGGGGGGGGGGGGGGGGGCGTCTGTATCGAGCTCAGCGGCGGCGACGCGGCTTAGTATTGTCGTTTGTATCGTCTGGTGTTCTTGTGTTCTCTTCTTTACTCGATACTTCTTTGCGTGATCCTTTTTAGATCCTATGAACATGCGGCACAAACACGGCTGCACCACAGTCGGAATGTAATGTTGAGTTTACAGTCGGACCCAGCGGTGAGAGAGGATAGGCAGCGTGTGTACAATGGCCTATATCTGATTGAATATGTAGTGAAGGAAATGATTATTTGATCCCTTGCCGATCTTGACAAAGTTTGCCCACTGACAAAGAAAGGAACCGCATCGAGGGGAGGATGGACAGTGTACCGTTACATCTTGGGTGACTCCCTCCCTCCCTCCCTCCCTCCCTCCCTCCCTCCCTCCCTCCCTCCCTCCCTCAGCAGGGACACTGAACATGGGTGTTCCAGCACGACAACGACCCAAAGGAGTGGCTCCAGAAGAAGCACATTCAGGGCATGGAGCATTCAGGGCATGAGCCAGAGCCTCCACCCCTTCATCCCAGAGAACATCGGTGGAGGGAGCTGAAGCTTCGGGTGGCCAAGCGACAGCCTCCACAAACGTAAGGATTTGGACGAGAGGATCCATCTGCAAAGAGGAGTGGACCAGAATCCACAAGGGTTTCTCCGCCAAATATTAAGTCATGTTTTGCTAGGGGATCAAATACTTGTTTCACAACCTATGTTTTTGTAGGTTTTTATTGATTTTTGCTACCGGGCTGTCCGGTAGAGAGAGAGAGAGAGAGGAGGAATGGGAGATAGACCGGGGGAAGACATTGGGCAAAGATCACCGGGTCCGGGAGTCGAACCCAGGTCGGCCGTGATGCACCGTAGTGCTGTATGCACCCGGCCTAGACGGTTCATTTCTTTGTCAGTGGGCAAAACTTACAAAATCAGAAAATGGATCAAATAATTACGTCCTTCACTATGTACTGTACTACTAACCAATCTCTCTCTCTCTCTACTTTGACTCTTTCAACTCCATCAAACCGATGCTGCACCATCGTAGGACTGAACCCTGTACCACGCATAGCATTTATTCACATGATGGAATTGCACCGCCAAGGTTATTGCAGGGATCAAACCAGTATAGAACACGTCAAAAGACCAGACGACACGACGGGGTGCACAGGGGACGTTCGTGATAAGAGTACGGAGCTAAACAAGCAATCCGACGTGCCGCTGAGCACGCTGTGCTCCATCCAGACCACATGCTGCATTCAATCACAGCCTAATAAGAGGTCGTAAATCCTGCTGGAACCGAGCTACCGTCTCCGTGACTCAGACTGGCGGCGATGCACACGTATAGAAGACTTTGAGTTGGCGTGAATGTCTGCACAACGCCTGTGTTGTATTGTGTGTCTGTGTGTGTGTGTGTGTGTGTTTGCGTGCGTGAAAATTAAATTGCACGAAATTGCATTTCGATAAGTCACTGTGGGAACTATTGGACTACTTAGTGACACAACAGGGCAAACGTAGAAAACGTTGCTACCATTTAACATGTCTCCTCCTTTATCCTTTAATTTTTGTATCACAAACAGTACTGTATTTGCAAATCTGGTATGTCATACATGGATAGATGTAGCAGTACTGTCCATCTGTATGTCTCATGTGTGTCATATATGTCATATGATGAATTGAAAATGGGGGACCCTGATGTAAACAAGACGAAAGTCTTTCCTCTGGTCTGCATCCCCTTAACAATAGTGTGTATTGAGCCGTACTGTATTGTACCCATTCTGCAATCTGTTAATAAAGTTTTCAATCAATCAATCAATCAATCAATCAATCAATCAATCAATATCTTTTCTGTTCTCACAGCTGCTAACAGACTGCCACCTGGCTAGCTAGGGAGCGAGCCGTACCCAGCATGCGTTATGAGAATAATACAAAATTTATAATCTGTGCACGTGCGTGTCCATCCAGACAATCATATCTGGAGAGACTGAGCAGAATAGAATCAACACAACATCTGGTCTGAGCCACTATGTTGCCCACTGAATCATATACAGGGTATTATTACACTCCGCCGCTGTGGGTGACAAACAATAGGATTTCCTCCCAAGGACGTGATCCGTGTGTCTGTAAGATCATAAAGACACAGGAAGTGATGTGTGTGTGTCTGTAAGATCATAAAGACACAGGAAGTGATGCGTATCTGTATGTAAGATCATAAAGACACAGGAAGTGATGCGTGTCTGTAAGATCATAAAGACACAGGAAGTGATGTGTGTGTCTGTAAGATCATAAAGACACAGGAAGTGATGCGTGTCTGTAAGATCATAAAGACACAGGAAGTGATGTGTGTGTCTGTAAGATCATAAAGACACAGGAAGTGATGCGTGTCTGTAAGATCATAAAGACATGCTTCCTGCATGCGAGTGTGTGCATTCGGCCTTTACACAAAATAATTCGTCTTGGACCAACTGGCAAAGTATCAGCCCTTGGCCACACAAATTAGAGGCCTTGGCTATGGTTTTGGTATTTCTCTGGCATGTTCATAAACTGGTCATTAGTGGCCTGAGTGCAGCGCTGTGGAGAAGTGCCAAACAGCGTTGTTGCCAGATTCAGTATCCTCTCTGCTGTAACGGCTCATAGCCAGATGGTGAGGCGCAGAACATGATTTCTGTATAAATGGTAAATGGCTGCATTTATATATATATATCTCTTTTATCCAAAGCGCTTTACAATGTGTTCCTCACCCATTCACTCACATACCGATGGCAGAGGTGACCATGCAAGGTGCCAACCTGCTTATCAGGAGCAGTTAAGGGTTAAGTGTTTTGCCCAAGGACACTTCGACACGCGGGAATCGAACTGGGAACCTCCGGATTACCAGACGACTGCTCTACCTCCGGAGCCGCTGCCCCCCCTGTATCCAGATTCCATAGTTGTTATGAAAGCATGTTGAAACTCTGTCCTTTGAAAACCCAATGGGCAAATGTGATTTGATCTGCGGATTCCATAAAGTATGTCAAATGTGTACATGTACAGTATGTGCTAGTGTTGTCACGATACTGGAATTCCGACTTCGATACGATACCTTGAAAAGTATCGATATTATCGATAAAAAAAAATATATATATATATATATATATATTTGTTTTTGAACACATTTTTCTTTTGTTGCCGGTTGATTCTCCTCAGCTTCTCTCTGGTACTATAAGAGAAGATAAATATAACACTTTTAAAACCCTTTGTTTATCTTTAGATCACACATTTAAAAATAACTGTTCATCTCACTTCAATAATTTTTATTGCAGAACATGGTATTTTCTCAAGCAGACAGATGTAAACACTGTAATCTGTGTTGCATGTACCTGACAAACTGAACTGTTATTACAGTCATATTCCGACTTAACTGAATGCACATGTGTGTGTGTGTGGACTACTGTACTATTACAGGTATTGAAATGAACAATGCAACTAATTTTTTTTTGAATAATTAAATATCGATATTTCGGGAAATGAGTATAGAAACCGGTTTAAATATTCAGAATCGATATGTATCGATTTTTCGATATTTTTGACATTTTTGACAACACTAGTATGTGCGTGTACAGGTGTGTGTGTGTGTGTGTGTGTGTGTCTGTGTGTGTGTGTGTGGATGGGCGCACATTTGTGCTTAAAAGGGGAACAACACCGAATTACTGAATTCATCCATGTTATATCTATGGTCGAAGAGGGTCCAGAAATACTTGTGGAAATTAACACCTCCCTCCAAAATCCCCAAACTAAGAGGCTTCCGTCCTTCGTTTAATGGGAATTGATGGAGAATGCTCTCATTAACAGGCGTGAAAGACATAATGTGAATTGCAGTCATGGTTTTGGTGAGACATTATTCTTCGTCTAGACACCCACTAGATAACGTAATGAATGAGGAACAAATAGAATCGAGCGCTCCTTTGAAGGATCCCAATTAGCATTTAAACTAGGCTTGGGTAGTGTTCACATTTGAACGGTACCCTTCTTCGGTACTTCACTTTGTAATAACCAAGGGGCGAAACTTTAGTTTGAGAAGTGTGTGTGGGGGGTGGGGCACAATTATGGGATGGGAAATATGTGCGTGTGATGAAAAAAAAATTGTGCGTGTGAAGAACGCACACGCATGAAGCTCAGATCATACCCAGGACGATTTACATTTAACATTTAACAGTACTTTATTTCATTAGCCGCACTCCTCTCAACATGTCATTGCACAAACGTACACATCACAGAAAAAGTCTTGCATATTAATTAACATTATATAATGTTAGTTTTCGAACTGTAAAAAGCGAGAGGGACAAAAACAAGATTATTAAAAGTGAGGGGGACATGTCGTACACAAACGTACACATCACAGAAAAAGTCTTGCATATTAATTAACATTATATAATGTTAGTTTTCGGACTGTAAAAAGCGAGAGGGACAAAAACAAGATTATGAAAAGTGAGAGGGACAAGAGAGCTTTTTCTTCATCAATTTTTTTTGACATAATAAATTTTTCAATACAAATATCCTATTTCAGCCTGGTATCGGACCGATACACAGGTATCCCTAGTCGCCATCTTGGGATGTTCACGCACATCGATTTGGATCGAGAAAACGCTATGTCAAAAACAGAGGAATGGATGAAGGAAAAAAAACTCTGAAAACACGAACTAGCGTGATACTAAAACACGTCACAACACGCCAGGGATCCAAGCAAAGTGACTCGATCTGCTGCATTTTTAACAAGTTAACAAGTTAACAAGAGAATGTTATTGTATCTCAATGATCTTTGTTCTAAAATGACCGCAGTAGGCGTGCGACATACAAGTTCCAATACCCAGAGCCCAGGTATCGGGACTGAAAAAGTCAGATCGGTCCATCCGCCAATAGCAACTCCTCGCCCACTTCATATTCTCTACAGACCTCCCCTCTTAACCCTTTCACTGCTGCACTACCAAACGGTTAACCCTTTCACTGCCACACAACAGCAGGTTAACCCTTTCACTGCCACACGGCATAAGGTTAACCCTTTACTATCACACTACCGACGGTAACCGTCGGTAGTGTGATAGTAAAGGGTTAAACTTATGTCGTGTGGCAGTGAAAGGGTTAACTTTTGACCACAGAAACGTTCTAAATAGGCCCCTCAGTAGTTCCCGGTGCAATGTTTGTCGATACAGTCGCTGCTGACGGGGAACGAGCGGGAGGCTGAAGCCGTTCCCATGGCAACGGCACAGCGACAGGACACTTCTGAAAAGGTCTAGGTGGACGGGCGACAATGCGCTGCAGACAACTCTAAGCAGAACAATGGAGAGTCACAGACACATTTTTTATCCACTTTTTCTCCCATCCCAATTTTCATATCGTCCAATTCAACCCTCCCCTGTCTTCGAACACTGTTTCTTGCCTCCCACAAGCCGGCTGCAATGTGGACTAAGTCATACATAGCACAAGTCCCCTCCGGTACTTGAGGTAACAGCAGTCGCATCTTTTCACCTGCGCGGCTCGATCTCTCAGCGTCGAGGGTCTGGGCTTTGGAGGGACACGCCGCCCCCGTCGCTTCTTGATTCTACTGCGCAGGCGCACCAACCGACCCGTAGGAGTCGCTGTCGTCCACAACGCCCGATCCCCACCCTTCAGTTTCCCTCCCCGTAATACGGCCAATGTGTATTACTGTGGACGACCAGCTAAACTGA
Organism: Notolepis coatsorum; assembly: GCF_963971535.1. Classification (NCBI taxonomy): domain Eukaryota; kingdom Metazoa; phylum Chordata; class Actinopteri; order Aulopiformes; family Paralepididae; genus Notolepis; species Notolepis coatsorum. The sequence continues at coordinate 7,456,287 of NC_140182.1, forward strand.
AAGCAATGTGGAGAGAGCGGGGCTCGAACAGGAAGCATCCTGTTCGAGCCTAGTCTCCAGCATTCGTTGCGAGCGCCTTGCAAACTGCGCCACGTAGCCGCCCACAGACGCAGAACTCGTAGGGACTGGTCACCTAATGTTATCTCACAATATCCTGCACTTATCCTGCGATTAAAAAAAACGTCACAAATTGCATTAGAATTTAGTTGAGAAAAGCAACCGCAAAATCAAGCATTTCGGGGTCACAATAATCACAACAGAAAAGTGCCTGTGAAATCCTGGTGACGGATGTTATTTATTTATCTTAGATGTGTTTTTCCACCTGTAATGTCATGAACGTGAACCACGGGACATGGCAGGAAAGAAAGAAAATAAAAACATAAAAAAGATAACTACCAGTAGTAGGGTGGTCAACACTCACAAAATTGCTATTCGAACTATTCCAATACTAAGCGAAAATGGGAATCGTAAGGAAATGCTGGGATCCTAAGGAATCATCTGAGATGCAGCTCAACACTATGTTAATCTTTTATGTGTTAAAATGCAATACACATGTTTTTATTTTAATTTATTTATCACACCTATTAACTCATTGGACGCCGGGGATTAGCCTCATCCTGTAGTAGCTACCGCCAACCGCTGTAAACGATGGAAGTCGCTCACCTTGTTTGCAGGGCTATAACTATTTAAATATTATAGCTATATATGCAATACTATGGCCCATTTGACATCGAATATCTATCGTTCAAGATGTGAAAAAGGAATATTTTATTATTATTTTAATATTTTAATATTTTATTTAATATTTTTTATATATGTTTTATACCGTGGTGAATATAAGTATGGTTTTAGAGCGGTTTAGGGTAATTCCTGGGAGGCCAGCAATAGGCCGTGACGCATATTATACTGTACTTAATCCATTGGCATTTCGTCCCTATACACGCTACAATAAAAAATTCAAATGCATATGATCGGTATATTATGTTCCATCATGCATGCATGCATGAAAGGGGGAGGGGTCGTTTCTGATTAATTGATTGTCAATAACGGCATTCGTTAGTACAACAGCATACGCTGATCAGGGCGATGGCTATGAAAACAATGCACAACCAAGCTGAAATTGACGTTAAATTGCTCTTACCTGTGGCCGGTGAGATTACAAAAAAATTATTTGATTGCCATCTGCTAGATCGTATGTCCATTTGGGCCACGACATAACCCCCCACAGCATAATGAATCGGGCGCCCCGAAAACTATTCAATGCGATCGGGTGAAGATATTGATCCACGTTACTAGAAAACTCTGCCCGGATGACTTTCATCGATGCACAGAGAGATACACAGAGAGATACACATGGAGTGCAACATCGGCCGCATACCACCAGGCGGCGGTATTGTACTTCCATATGGTCACACAGCCTTCCTGGATGATTTATGAATGGAAATAGCGAATAAAAGACATAACGATCCAATAACGTATATATATATATACATGGTTGGCGTTATTCGATTGGCGGACAAACACGTATATATACGTGGACGGCGCTGATTGGGTTAAAATGATTAACGTTTTGAGTGTATAGAGGCTTGGGACATTATATCTATGCCCATTCTCACAATCAATTATGTCAATAATTGGGTTGGTAGTACCACTGGTGACACAGATCTAACACCCAAACCAGGCCTGTAGCTGCCAGTAGTTTCTCTAAGACCTTACTTATTCTTACTCAAATAAATAGTGACCCCAGAATAAACTTGGATACAAATAAAGTCTCAATTCTCGCCCCCTATTAGATCTAAGCGCAGCATTTGAGACGATCGACCATGATATCCTAATAAATCATCTAGAAAAGTTAGTTGGTCTTTCTGATTCGCCGTGCGTCAACGAGGAGAGAACACTGCGAGAACGCCAGCTGGTATCGATAGTGCAGAAAGTATCGACATTGCGGGAAATGAGTATTGAAACTAGGGATGTCCGATATTATCGGCCGACCAATATTATCGGCCGATATCGGCAGTAAAATGTGATATCGAAAAATATCGGTATCGGTAAAAAAAAAATAAAAATAATAATAACAACAATATTTGTTATATATATATATCCAGTGAAATGATTAGTTACCTGAAATTATTCAGTTTTTTGGGGGGGGAAACCCTGCATATATCGGTATCGGTTGATATCGGTATTGGTAAAAAAGCCAATATCGAGCATCCCTAATTGAAACTGTTTTAAATATTCAGAATCGATATGCATCTAAAAATCGATATTTTTGACAACACCAGTTCCGTGCGAAGGTCAGCGCTCCCTACCTTGGCAGTGGCTGAGATCTCCTCCACCCTCTTGCTGGCGGCGTCCCTGATGATGGGCGTGATGAGGCCCTTCTCCGTAGCCACGGCGATGGAGATGTGGATGGAGTCAAGCGCTCGGGGACCCTCTCCTGACCAGGTTACGTTGACATCTGGCATCTCCTAGTGTCAAGGGTCAGAGGTCAGGCAAGGCTGTCAGATAACGTCAGATGGGGGGGGGGGGGGGGGGGGGGGGGGCGTGCTGCATCAACTCAATGGCTAGCTCCGTGGTGGGAGTCGAGCTGGTCAGACTAGTTATATTCAGAGTCAATTATATAGTTTACATTGTTTATTTTTCCTCATTTTTATATTCAGTGAATTATATCCTTTACAATTAATACATTTTTCACATTTCCATATTCAGATAGAATTTGATTGCCTATATTTATGTCTTTCTACTATTACCCTGCCCATACCTGTACCCCCCCCTCCCCCATACTGTTATGATGACGTCCGAATTTCCCCAAAGGGATCAACAAAGGATTATCTCATCTTATATATACAACTGGAATACATTGAAAAAACAATTAACATCACAAGGATTGGAGGACATCACTTAAACGCATTAATTGTCAATAACTGTCAAACTAAATGAATGTGTGCGCAACACTATTTACAATTCTGGGGATATGTGTGAGAATTATGTGCACACAAATAAAATGCTCCATTACACACATATTACATTTTGTTGTCCTCCCCCCCCCCAACTGCCTAGCTATTATTATTCATCGATTTGAGAAAACCCATCTCTCCTGAAGACTGTTCTGACGATATCCTCAATTCAAATGTCAGGGAGGAGGGTGCAATTAACTGGGAGTCGAAGTCTATTTTTAGGACTGTCACGAAACGGTCTGCCTCCTGCCAACCAGCCGATACAGACAGACAGACAGACAGACACACACACACACACACAGACAGACAGACACACAGACACACAGACACACAGACACACAGACACACAGACACACACACACACACACACACACACGAAGGCAGGAGGCTGAGTGGCTGACGGAGGAGATGATTGGCTGCAGGCGACACCTGCAATGTACCGACAGAATGCCGTTGCTTAGGAAACCAATTTTGTGAACAATTCCGATGCCTCTAAAAAAAAAGCCTGTTAACCCTTTCCCTACCACACTACAGAAGGTTAACCCTTTACTAATCACACTACAGACGGTGTAAAGGGTTAACCTTCTGTAGTGTGGCAGTGAAAAGGGTCAACAGTCTGTATTGTCGCAGTGAAAGGGTTAACCCTTTGGTAGTGAAAGGGTTAACCCTTTGTCGTGTGGCAGTGAAAGGGTCAACCTTCTGTATTGTTGCAGTGAAAGGGTTAACCCTTTGGTAGTGCGGTAGTGAAAGGGTTAAGCTTAGACAGACAAAGATGGAGCCCTGTGGACCGACACGCAGATTATGTCCAGACACAAGGCCAGAGTGAGAAGGTAAATGGCTTACTTTAAAAAGGTGCTGTAGGTGGTGTTTTTATGTTAAGATAAGTGTTAAATAGCCCTATATTCCAACAGCCATCACTGATACAGAGTGTCTGGTCAGTAACATGGGTCTCCCAGTCCCTCCGCTCTGCAGTAAACAGTCATCACTGATATAGAGTGTCTGGTCAGTAACATGGGTCTCTCAGTCCCTCCACTCTGCAGTAAACAGCCATCACTGATATAGAGTGTCTGGTCAGTAACATGGGTCTCCCAGTCCCTCCACTCTGCAGTAAACAGCCATCACTGATATAGAGTGTCTGGTCAGTAACATGGGTCTCCCAGTCCCTCCACTCTACAGTAAACAGCCATCACTGATATATAGTGTCTGGTCAGTAACATGGGTCTCCCAGTCCCTCCACTCTACAGTAAACAGCCATCACTGATATAGAGTGTCTGGTCAGTAACATGGGTCTCCCAGTCCCTCCTCTCTGCAGTAAACAGCCATCACTGATATAGAGTGTCTGGTCAGTAACATGGGTCTCCCAGTCCCTCCTGCTCTGCAGTAAACAGCCATCACTGATATAGAGTGTCTGGTCAGTAACATGGGTCTCCCAGTCCCTCCACTCTGCAGTAAACAGTCATCACTGATATAGAGTGTCTGGTCAGTAACATGGGTCTCCCAGTCCCTCCTGCTCTGCAGTAAACAGCAATCACTGATATAGAGTGTCTGGTCAGTAACATGGGTCTCCCAGTCCCTCCACTCTGCAGTAAACAGCCATCACTGATATAGAGTGTCTGGTCAGTAACATGGGTCTCCCAGTCCCTCCTGCTCTGCAGTAAACAGCCATCACTGATACAGAGTGTCTGGTCAGTAACATGGGTCTCCCAGTCCCTCCACTCTGCAGTAAACAGCCGTCACTGATATAGAGTGTCTGGTCAGTAACATGGGTCTCCCAGTCCCTCCACTCTGCAGTAAACAGCCATCACTGATACAGAGTGTCTGGTCAGTAACATGGGTCTCCCAGTCCCTCCACTCTGCAGTAAACAGGCATCACTGATATAGAGTGTCTGGTCAGTAACATGGGTCTCCCAGTCGCTCCGCTCTGCAGTAAACAGCCATCACTGATACAGAGTGTCTGGTCAGTAACATGGGTCTCCCAGTCCCTCCGCTCTGCAGTAAACAGTCATCACTGATATAGAGTGTTTGGTCAGTAACATGGGGTCTCCCAGTCCCTCCACTCTGCAGTAAACAGTCATCACTGATATAGAGTGTCTGGTCAGTAACATGGGTCTCCCAGTCCCTCCACTCTGCAGTAAACAGTCATCACTGATATAGAGTGTTTGGTCAGTAACATGGGGTCTCCCAGTCCCTCCACTCTGCAGTAAACAGTGATCACTGATACAGAGTGTCTGGTCAGTAACATGGGTCTCCCAGTCCCTCCACTCTGCAGTAAACAGCCATCACTGATACACAGTATCTAGTCAGTAACATGGGTCTCCCAGTCCCTCCGCTCTGCAGTAAACAGCCATCACTGATATAGTGTCTGGTCAGTAACATGGGTCTCCCAGTCCCTCCGCTCTGCAGTAAACAGTCATCACTGATATAGAGTGTCTGGTCAGTAACATGGGTATCCCAGTCCCTCCTCTCTGCAGTAAACAGCCATCACTGATATAGAGTGTCTGGTCAGTAACATGGGTCTCCCAGTCCCTCCACTCTGCAGTAAACAGCCATCACTGATACAGAGTGTCTGGTCAGTAACATGGGTCTCCCAGTCCCTCCGCTCTGCAGTAAACACAAGATACATTTCCTGGTAGCCCTTCCCACTTTTTCCAAATCAGGAGAGAGAACTGTGACGGCCCCCCGCTCTACCTGCTAATTGGTGAGTCTGCTGCCTCTCCGGGAGCATGGTAGAGGGGGTGGCTCGTCAGCCCAATTAGACTCACCTGGGCAGTGAGCGCTGCCTGTATACAGTATGTGTCCCTCGTTAATCTTCTCTCTCTGCTTCTCCATCTCCTATGAACCGGTTATCCACCACCCATTGAATGATAATATTCCTACTTACACCACACTTCCCTTTTCACTCATCCACACACTGCATTCATCACTGATTCTTATACATATTTCATTGTTTGTCAATTATTGTTTGTATATATTGGTTTAAATAAATGATATTGTTAAATTACTTTCACGTGTGGATTCCCCATTTGTCACAATTGACCCGTTTTTGTGACCAATTGGGGGCTCGTCCTTTTCGTTTGTTTGGTTTAGTTGGTAGACCTTTCGTTGAGATTGACTTTGTTTTGATTTGTTGTAATTTGGCCTGGTTTTGTTGAACTATTTTGTTAGATTCTTTCTGGCATTTGGTTTGAGTTGCTATTGGGACTGTTTGCTTGGCTCCATCTGGTTCTAGAAGGGCTAATTGGAAGGGTTAACTAGTGTCTGTGATGTGACCTAGATATTTTTACTTATTTCAAGAAATCTTGCCAAGCCACATTCGCTTACTGCACTGGTAGATTATTAGACTTGTTACAAGGACACATTTGCTTAAAATAGTTTTTATTTCTTATTTTGTCAGACCATTTTTTTGCAGTGTGGAGTTCTCTCCTGAATGGATAAAGTGGGAACGGGATACCAGGTATTTTGTGTTTACTGCAGAGTGGAGGGACTGGGAGACCCATGTTACTGACCAGACACTCTATATCAGTGATGGCTGTTTACTGCAGAGTGGAGGGACTGGGAGATCCATGTTACTGACCAGACACTCTGTATCAGTGATGGCTGTTTACTGCAGAGTGGAGGGACTGAGAGACCCATGTTACTGACCAGACACTCTGTATCAGTGATGGCTGTTTACTGCAGAGTGGAGGGACTGGGAGACCCATGTTACTGACCAGACACTCTATATCAGTGATGGCTGTTTACTGCAGAGTGGAGGGACTGGGAGATCCATGTTACTGACCAGACACTCTATATCAGTGATGACTGTTTACTGCAGAGTGGAGGGACTGGGAGACCCATGTTACTGACCAGACACTCTATATCAGTGATGGCTGTTTACTGCAGAGTGGAGGGACTGGGAGATCCATGTTACTGACCAGACACTCTATATCAGTGATGGCTGTTTACTGCAGAGTGGAGGGACTGGGAGACCCATGTTACTGACCAGACACTCTATATCAGTGATGGCTGTTTACTGCAGAGTGGAGGGACTGGGAGACCCATGTTACTGACCAGACACTCTATATCAGTGATGGCTGTTTACTGCAGAGTGGAGGGACTGGGAGATCCATGTTACTGACCACACACTTGATGAGTCAGAGTGTAGAGCTATTATTTTAACATGTAGACCACTTATTTTAACAAACACTAAATACCCCTTACAGCATCTTTAAGTAGATATACAGGCTTACTGAATGGATTAAAACAAGGCGGAGTACTTACTTTAAGTGTAACAGCAGCTGCCTTGATGATGAAATCGTTCACAGACACTTTGATTTGTTCTGAAAAGAGACAAGAGACCACTGTTTTGAAACTCTTAAATTATATATGCAATTTAAGAGTTCTACACCAAGGATCTACACCAGTACACACATGCCATGTGGGTATTCCAATGTGCGGTAGGCTAGGGTGTGTTAATGATTAGATTAGATTCGAATGCATCGTCATTATACAGCAGTACAGCACAACATAAAGTTGTTTGGTATAATGTAGGTACAGTATAAATACACTGGTAGTGAGTCGTTTTCAACCACTCTCTGAAGTGAGCACAGTTCAAGATTCAAGAGTTTATTCATCACATACATACTGTACCAGGGCATACAGTGAAATACGGTTGGCCATGCCCACTACGATTGTGCAAAAATACAATAGTAATAATAGTAAATAGTAATAAAATAAGTAGAATAGACATGATAAAATATACATGTTAATAAATCCCTTAAAGGCACTGGGTCCTATGTACACTTATACAATATACAGTTTCTACGTCTATGTCCCTATGCTATACTTGCTGTTACTAACTATACTATGCAATAATCACAACATGTTAAGTGTCCTTTTTCCCCTTCCTTTAAAGTGTCCTTTTCTTGTGTGTTTAAAGTGACCTATGGTGCGTTTGTGTGTGAGAGAGTGCAGGATGTGTGTGTGTGTGTGTGTGTGTGTGTGTACTGTATGTGTGTGTTCATGTGTGCTTGTGTGTGGAGAGATCAGTGTTCAGTGTTCTGATGGCCAGAGGGAAGAAGCTGAGCCTTAGAATCAACCTAGAATCCTAACCCATCCTTCACGGCACCCTTGTTGAGGAGCTCTGGTGCCATGAGACCCCTCTGCTAGTCGAGACCACCCGACCCAGCGGACCTCTCCATGTGTTTAGCGCCGTGGGCCGACCCAGCGGACCTCTCCATGTGTTTAGTAGGGCTGAGCCCGAACGTTCGTTCGTTACATTGGCATTCGAATTCTAAATCAACATTCGAATACATTTTTTTTAATAATAATAAAAAAATTAAATGTATATCTTTTTTTTATGTGTCTATTCATTCTGTTTAAACCAATGGGGTTTTTCTTCACAGTTGCAGATAAAGATTAGGCTACACTAATATTATAGTATTAAAACTGATGAGTTATATTCATTAAATAAAGTTGATTTAATAAAAAAAATAATACTAATTTAATCAGATTAATCACTTTATTCAAATTGAGGATTTAGTTTGAGGATATAAAAAAAATAAAAATAAAAAAGTGAAAAAAAATTAGATTTAAAAAAAAATATTATTAAAAACGAAGGTTCGAACATCCGTTCGAAAAGCCCTGACGAAGTTCGAATCCTAAAAACAGGCTTCGGGGACAGCCCTAGTGCTTAGCTCCGTGGGCCGACCCAGTGGACCTCTCCATGTGCTTAGCTCCATCTCCGTGGGCCGACCCAGCGGACCTCTCCATGTGCTTAGCTCCATCTCCATGGGACGACCCAGCGGACCTCTCCATGTGCTTAGCTCCATCTCCGTGGGCCGACCCAGCGGACCTCTCCATGTGCTTAGCTCCATCTCCGTGGGCCGACCCAGCGGACCTCTCCATGTGCTTAGCTCCATCTCCGTGGGACGACCCAGCGGACCTCTCCATGTGCGTAGCTCCGTGGGACGAACCGGCGGCCTTTTTGTTTTTATTCTTTACAACCTGCCCATTAGTGCCAGACGGTTATGAACGCCGCAAGCGGGATGATTTAACAAGCTCACCGTGAAATCGCTCTGCTCCTGAACAAAGGGAGACAAAGGAAAACAACCGGGAGAGAGAGAATCCGTCGACACAAAAAGCCCTGCTAATAGGCCTGGACGGACGTTTCCTCCTCCGACAGGAGACAGGGCTGGGGGGGGGGGGGGGGGGGCTGTGTGATGCACGACGACTAGGCTAAGCCAGGCTACGTGAAGCTAATTACACGTCGCAGTGTGTTGGAAGAACACGACACTTCAAGTCATCTTGATGAGGACATCGATACATTCTATTTACGGTATCCATGGTTTCCTTTAAAAAGGCACCAAAACAGAAATAATTATTATATTATTATACTGACTACTGTTATTCATACTGATATTTCCTGGTCAAGATGCTGGAAAATATACCGCAAAAGAGATTAATATCTTTCCCACCATTACCCTGCCCATACCTCCCCTCCCCCATGCTGCCATGACGCCCGGATTTCCCCAAAAGGATCAATAAAGGAATATCAATAAAGGAATAAAGGATGAGGCCATTGATAAATAAATAAGAGGTTCATTCTATGTATGCTCCTGGTATCCATGGTTTCCTTTTAAAAAAGGAAACCATTAGGACTACTTTATTCCATACTGATAGTTTCGGGTCAAGATGCTGGAAAACATCCCCCAAAAGCAACTGTTGGGACAAGCAAACAATGTGGGCTGCTGGGTGAGAAGTTGGAGGCGATGCAGGTAGAGGCCCCCCTGGTGTCCTGGGTTGTGGACTATCTGACGGGCAGACCACAGTACGTGCGCCTACGGAGCTGTGTGTCAGACAGACTGGTCAGCAACACCGGGGCCCCGCAGGGGACAGTCCTCTCTCCCTTCCTCTTCACCGTCTACACCAACGACTTCCACTATCGGTCAGAGTCCTGCCACCTTCAGAAGTTTTCTGATGACTCTGCGATAGTGGGATGTATAAAGGACAGTGACGAGAGGGAATACCGGGAACTGGTAGTGGACTTCGTCACATGGTGCGATATAAACCACCTGCAGCTAAATGTGGCGAAGACCAAGGAACTGGTTGTGGAGCTGGGGAGGAGGAGGAGTGCACCTGTGACCCCCGTTTCCATCAGGGGCGTCGATGTGGACATGGTTGAGGTGTACAAATATCTCGGTGTGCACATCGACAACAAACTGAACGGGTCAAAACACGCAGAGGTACTGTACAAGAAGGGCCAGAGCCGACTCTACTTCCTCAGAAGGCTGAGATCCTTCAATGTCTGTACAAGGATGTTGAGGATGTTCTATGAGTCGGTGGTGGCGGGCGCCTTCTTGTACGCTGTGACCTGCTGGGGCAGCGGACTGAGAGCAGGGGACACACACAGGCTGGATAAGCTGGTCAGGAAGGCCAGCAGCGTGGTTGGGGTGGAGCTGGACTCCCTAGCGAGGGTGGCGGAGAGGAGGAGCCTTGCTAAGCTCCAGGCCATCAGGGACAACCCCTCCCACCCACTATACACAGACTTGGCTGACAGGAGGAGCATGTTCAGTGCCAGGCTCACACTACCCAAATGCAGCACTGAACGGCACAGGAAGTCCTTCATTCCAACAGCCATCAGACTATAGAATGCATCACTGTGCCTCACTGCATCACTGAGCACAGAGTGACAGTTACCATCTTCCTGGACTCTTAGTTTTGAAACAGCACTGTGCAATATTACACCTACTGTAGACCTCAGTATATTTTTAGTGTATTTATTTACTGTATATTTTATTCCATTTCTATTCTATTTTATTCTACTCTTATCTTAGGCAACTTGATTTGATTTGTTCTGTTATTCTTATTCGTGACCTGTTCTGTCTAAATGTTTAAATGTTGAGCGATTTGCAGTGTCAAATTTCCCTCGGGATAATACAAGTACCGTAATTCCTCTAATAGTAACCCCGGCTTGTATTTGTTTCAACTGTAGCGGATACCAGGCTTGTATTAGGAGGAGGCATGTATAAGAGAGAGGCCTATATTTCTAATTTTCAAACAGATCATAATGAATAAATCAACATTTTGTGTCAGTTTGAACCCAGTAAAATGTACTGGGTTCATTTATTGAAACCAAGTACTGTATGAAGTACGGTAGTAAACAGTGCAATTACAGGTGGTCAAAAAAAGTTAAATAAAGTAAAATAGTGCAATCACAATACTGGTATAATAATAATAACTTCGTTTTATACAATTCTGAGGTAGGCTTACTCTCTTGGTAAACATTAACACCATACCATTATATGGTATTTACTGCACAGCCAGGCCAGCATATAACAACAATAACAAAATATACCCGGCTTGTATTAGGAGGCCGGCTTATAATTGCTTAGCTCAACAGCGCACCCGGTCATTAATAGAGACCCGGTTTTTAATTGAATACCGGTTACTATTAGAGGAATTACGGTATTTCTATTCTATTCTATCTATGTTCTCTTCCTCTACTTCTGGCTTGTACCAATGTACCAGCCTTCTCTAGAATAAAAACAACAACTAGAAAGGTGTGCTCAGTAGAGCGCAGATCTCCACCAGGCCACAGTCACACATTTTATTTTCTAGCAGCCTACACGTTAGGCAAGGCTTAAGTGTAGGGGTGGGGCAAACATAGATCACTGCACTATGGCATGTTGTCATTGACCGATCTGAAAAATATTCCAGAATCCAGGTCAACAGCCTGCCGTCAGTGACATTTCATCCCTGTAGTTTTTGCGAGAATAGCTGCAGACAGAGGGATAGACGCAAACGATTACATGATCTCCTCCAGGCAAGATAAAAAAAAAAATTCAAAAGAAATTTAGCTGAAGCAACATGCTGGTTACTGTTGCGTAAGAGGACACGTTTAGCTCAGTTACAGTTCAACGGTGAGGCTGAGGAAGTGGAAGAGTTGAAACCACACTATTACACTTTCACACTCATCAAATCAAATGTATAGCCCGAGATCACATGGGCTGTACAAGTATTCGTGTACAAGTCAAGAAGAAACATCACAAAAGATCAAAAACAAAAACCACCATAAAATCCAAATATGCAACACTCCCAGACGTTCCCCGATGAAGATAAGGGACGACTCACTAAAAACCTAGCAATAGGTTTAGAAACTGGCCCCTGTAAGTGTCCTAACCCAACCCCCTCCAATGCACAGTAAATTACCAAGTATGGTTTCGTCAATATTCCAATGTACAGTTTTGCTTGTACAATTGTACAGTGTCCCCCCCCCCCCACCCACCCAACCACCTCCAATGTACAGTCCCCCCCCCCCACCCACCCAACACCCCCCCCCCCCCCACCCCACCTACCCAACCTCCTCCAATGTACAGTTTCTACGTCAAATGTATATACTCTCTTTTTTGGACTATTTTTGTATCACAAACAGTACTGTATTTGCAAATCTGGTATGTCATAAATGTATAGATGTAGCAGTACCGTCTATCTGTATGTCGTGTATGTCATTATGTTATGATGAATTGAAAATGGGGGACAAAAGTCTTTCTCTGGTCTGCATCCCCTTAACAATTGTATGTATTGAGCCATACTGTATTGTACCCATTCTGTAATCTGTTAATAAAGTTTTCAATCAATCAATCAGACACGATTACATATGTTTACACTATTACACACTAGTACACTAGCACACCATTACAATATTACACTATGATACTATGGCACTATTACTATTACACTTTCACACTATTACAATATTACACATTATTACATGGCGTTTTCACATTCGCCGAAATGCTTGCTTGTGATTGGTCAATAGCGCGCGTCAGAGGTCCGATATTGCCCGATAATGGACCTCTGTGGAACAATAATGGCCGCTGTGCGCAGCTGTTCGCAATCAAGCCCACTGACAGTGCAATCAGACACTGCCGGCTGCTGGGGAAGCTGCCAGCGATGACAGGGCGGAGCAACGAGCGGAGCCAGAAACAGTGTTGCGAGTCGATGTAAAATTAATTAGGTATATTGTTAGTAAGTTAGCCATGTAATAAGCGGGATAATGTATAGCTATACTCGATCATTGTCGCAAAATAATTGACCTTCACTGACGTTTAAAACACCTCGCCGAGGCGGCTCGGTATTTTAAACTCTGTCGGTCAATTATTTTGCGACAATGACCTCGTAGCTATACATTATCCCTTACGTATTACACAATTACACTTTCACACTATTACATTTTTACACACTATTACACTTTCACACTATTACATATTATACTATTATTATGGCTGTCAATCGATTAAAATATGTAATCATGTTTAATTGCACGATTGTCCATAGTTAATTGTGACGGCAAACCACACAATGTAATTGTGTCCAACCTCACATGGGGGGAAATAAAAGGGTCATAAAAACATCTCCTTCTACTTTAATGTGGAATCAAAACAGTGTCACAAATCACACTGAATGGAGTCCAATGTTAATCTCTTGCCACCCTTTTACCGTGATTTTTGTTGTCTCTGGACATATTGTGGAGATGAAAAAAACACACATTTAGCAGAAGCAACATTGTGGTTACTGTTGCGTAAGAATACAGGGTTAGTTGAGTTACAGTTCAACAGCACTGAGGAGGGGAGGTGTTGAAACCACAATAACCACTCCTTTACCAGAGAAATACTCCCTAGAATTCCGAGGTAGAATTCAAGAGAAAACATTCCAAAACACGTTCACACGAAAGGGTTGATAAAGGGTCACTGCTAGGGGTGGGCAATATGGTGATAAATATCGTTGAGACTTGAGACGATACAATATCTCCACGATATGCCTTTTCAGAGATATCGTATATATATATCGTGATACACCGAGGGAGCCATATCAAAATTCCTGTTGAATTGTTAATAGAGATTCATTGCAGAATTCATTCAAACCTGCTTGAAATGGTATTTTGGTCTAAATGGTCTCTTACTCCTTTTTCTTTTAGTTTGCGTTACCTCGTAGGTGGTTGTACTGTTAAGTAACTTGAAAAATAACCATAAAAACCAACATGAAGAATAATCGTGATAATATTGTGGATCGTGATACAGCTTGAAAAAGATTGTGATATTATATTTTCCCATATCGCACACCCCTAGTTGCTGCGTTGATGAGACCCTGAGCCCCGTCCTGAACCTCGTACCTTTGGCCAGGTCCTTGCGGAGTTTCATGACGGCGCCCATGTCACAGTCGATGGAGGCGTACGCATGAGGGATGGTGGTCTTGGACTGGGTCAACCTCTGAGCGATCACACGCCTGATGTTGGAGGCTGCGACCTCTGTGAAGGTGCCCTGCATGGGGGGGAGGGGGGAGAGAGAGGGGGGGAGAGGGGGAGAGAGGGAGGGGGGAGAGAGGGAGGGAGAGGGGGGGAGAGAGGGAGGGAGAGGGGGGGGAGAGGGAGGGGGGAGAGAGGGAGGGGAGGGGGGAGAGAGGGGGGGAGGGGGGAGGGGAGATAGAGAGGGGGGGAGGGAGAAGGGGGGGGGGGAGAGAGGGGGGGAGGGAGAGAGAGGGAGGGAGAGATAGGGGGGAGGGGGAGATAGGGAGGGAGAGAGAGGGGGGAGGGGGAGATAGGGATAGAGAGAGAGGGGGGGAGAGAAGAGAGCAAGAGGGAGGGATAGAGAGAGGGAGGGAGAGGGGGAGGGATAGAGAGGGAGGGGGAGGGAGAGAGAGAGGGGGAGGGAGAGAGAGGGATAGAGAGAGAGGAAGGGGGAGGGAGGGAGAGGGGGAGGGAGAGAGAGAGCGAGAGATAGAGAGAGGGATAGAAAGAGGGAGGGAGGGGGAGAGAGCCAGGGAGAGAGAGTGAGGGAGAGAGAGAGATAGGGAGAGCGAGAGAGAGGGGGTGGAGGGAGAGCGAGAGAGAGGGTTGGAGGGAAAGAGAGAGTGAGGGGAGGTAGAGAGAGGGAGAGAGACATTCGAGGAGATGAGAGACAATAGATAGTCTACATTCATGTTCCTGGTCAGTTTATGGCACAGCGTTCATCAATAACTCCATTACTCCGATATCTGCTTTCACAAAGAGCTAGTAGGAAGGCGGTATTGACAAGCCCATTACCAAGTCATAATGATTGATTGGGATTGATTTCATTGAACCAAAATAACTCCCAGAAACGGCCCGTCTGTTCCAGAATGCAACGTCTCTAACAACCTCCTCTTTTGTTGTTAGCGAGTATTAGCACAACATCTACTGTAGCTACCAAACATTAGAGCAGCGATGTCATCTACCAACTGTTAGAGCCAATACTAGCTAGAGTTAAAGGTGCTGTATGTGGTATTGTTTTTGTTAATATATTAAATAGCTCTACATTCTGACAGTCATCACTGACTGTGTGGTCAGTAACATGGGTCTCCCAGTCCCTCCACTCTGCAGTAAACACAAGATACATTTCCTGGTATCCCGTTTCCACTTCCAATCAGGAGAGAGAACCCTAGATACGTTTACTTATTTCAAGAAATCTTGCCAAGCATTTGCTTATTGCACTGGCAGATTATTATACTTGTTTCAAGTACATATTTGCTTAAAACTTGTTCTTATTTCTTATTGTTGCAGTGATGGAGTTCTCTCTACGGATTGGATGAAGTGAGAACTAGGGATGTCCGATATTATCGGCCTACCGATATTGGCATTCAAATATAATATCGGAAATTATCGGTATCGGTAAAAAGAAAAAAATTTATTTAACCTTTATTTACCCAGGCAAGCAAGTAAGAACAAATTCTTATTGTATTTATTATGAAAAGTATGCATAATGTTGTGTTAATTCCACAACAAGAGATATGTAATGTTAATTACCTGAAATTATTCCGTTTTTTTGGGAGGGAAACCCTGCATATATCTGTATCGGTTGATATCGGTATCGGAAATGAAGAGTTGGACAATATCGGTATATCGGATATCGATAAACCGAAATGCCAATATCGAACATCCCTAGTGAGAACGGAATACCAGAACATTTTCTATTTACTGTAGAGCGGAGTGACTGGGAAACCCATGTTTCACTCTGCATCAGTGATGGCTGTCAGCATGTAGAGCTACTATTTTAACATGTAGACCAGTTAATTTAACAAAAAGATACCACTTACAGCACCTTTAATCAAAGATGGGCTTTAAAGATGGTTAACAGTAGCTAGCGTTAGCTGCAACATGTAGTCGGTGACATTAGCTCAAACCTTCGGTAGCTAATGTTAGCGCTGACGCTAGCCAACGGCAAACAAGGATGTGTATCCATATAGCCATACATAATACAGTCCCCCATTTACCATTATTCACACGGGCGGCCATTTTGATCTTGTGTCATGCTCAGGTTGGGATTCCTTTCCACCCTGTTCCCTGCTGGGAAGGGAATCCCAACCTGAGCATGACATATGAGCAAAATGGCTGCTGTGTGAATATGGTCAATTGCCAGTTTTTCATTGATTCTATTTATTTTTATTCAAATATGCCCCCCTTTTTTTGTAATCATCATCATATATCACATTCATTTCAAGTGTATCACCAGGAGGGAAAGATGTGTGTGTGTGCGTGCGTGCGTGCATGTGTGTGTGTGTGTGTGTTAGGGTTGCAGGTCGTAAACCTTCCGGAAACCTTCCATGGGAAGCTAAGTTCGGGAACTTTGGAAATTCTTCTAATTTCAAAAAGAAATAATAATGAGCACAGTTTTGGGGAAATACACATTATAAGGCAATACTAGGTCTTGTTAGGGCTGTCACGGTATGACATTTTCTCACCGCGGTTGTGTGTCGGGCTAATCACCGCGGGATGCGGTGGTACCGCACTTCTATTCAAAACAAAAATAAATAGTTTTCATTTTTTTTTTATTATAATTCTCTTTTATATACCTGTATATATTTTTTTATTATTAAAAAAGTTCTAAGGTCGTAGGAGTCCCAAAACTATTTTAAACATGTTTGATAATCTATCCATTTGTCCCTCAACGTTCTGAAATGTGATAAAAGTAGATTAGGGTGTTGCCTGCTCCTTTAACACTTTGAGTGCCAACGACGAGATTAGTCGTGCTAACTCGCCATGCGTTGAGTGCCAATGACGAGTTCTCGTTTTTTTTAATGGTTATTTCTTTTATTAGCGAAATCCATTCATTTTTCATCCATCCAGCCTGATGTTATCATTGTGAATGGGTCTGAGCTCAGGGGCGGCTAGGTGGTGTAGTGGTCTAAGGCACTCGCCACCAGTGTGGAGACGCTAGGATTCGCGTGTTCGAATCCAGCTCTCCACATTGTTTTTCAGTTTGGCTGGTCGTCCGCAGTAATACACATTGGCCGTATTACGGGGAGGGAAAAACTGAAGGGTGGGGATCGAACGTTGTGAACAAGCGACTCCTACAAGTCGGTTGGTGCGCCTGCGCAGTAGAATCAGGAAGTGTCGGGGGCAGCGTGAGCCTCCCACGCGTTACTCCTCGACACTGAGAGGTCGAGCTGCGCAGGTGAAAAGATGCGACTGCTGTTACCTCAAGTACCGGAGGGGACTTGTGCTATGTATGACTTAGTCCACATTGCAGCCGGCTTGTGGGAGGCAAGAAACAGCGTTCGTGACAGGGGAGGGTTGAATTGGATGATACGAAATTGGGATGGGAGAAAATATAGAAAAAAATGGGAGAAAAAGTGGATCAAAAAAAAGTGAATGGGTCTGAGCTCGAAAAGGGCAAATACCGCCGCCTATCGTCTCCCGGATGGTAATGCACATCATTGGATTGGATTGGGTGGCCATGTGCATCAGAAAAAAAGTCTGGTACGGGGTTTTTCCCATCTCTGGCAAGCAGTATCGTGTTACCAGATTGACTGAGGACCCTCAGAGCAGCGTCGATTATGTGTTTCGGACTATAATAATCAATATTTGGAATGGCGATCAGGAATTGGATAATTTTTTTTGCAGAACATCTGATGTGAGGTAAGGACTCTATTTTAGCAGTATTGGGTTAATCAGATGTTTTTTTCTCAGCCATCGCAGCATGTCTGTGTGTGTGTGTGTGCGTGTATGACGTTAGCGCTGACCAGGTCATGGATAATAGATTTTTCAGCCCGCTTCTCTAGCGTGCATAAGTACACATATACTATCGATAATCTAGCGTTTATTTGAAAACGATTCATAAATCAGTCGAAAAATTACAAAGAGCCACTAAAGAGCTATTATCGCGGAATTTCTCTGGAATTACTAGAACTCTCCAAAACTATACTCTTATTCAAAACGGTATAAAACGGAAATGTACCAATGAAAAAACAATCCGTTTCGTACATGTTGACTGCAAGCAAGTCATTGATAAGCGAGGGGTGTTTTAGACCCATAGCCATAATTTAAGATATAGTTTAAGCCTTCGCAAATTTCCCTGACCTCCCATTGACTTCAGCGCTGGCACGGAACGGCCATATATGGTCAAAGGGCCGTGGCACTCAATGTGTTAAGAGTGGTGCGTTGTGGGATATATGCCCTTCTCCAACTTAAAACTAACGTTATTTGAGCAAACATTTAACGTTATTATAACACCATTTTAACGTTAGTGCATTTGAATGCACATACATAGCTAGTTAAATATCACAACTTGTGTCATCATTGGGGGAAACTAAGTGCTGCCTCTCTCCGCCATCCCCGCTGCACTCGGGACTACACCAACGTTATAGATAGCTAGCCTATAGCTAACGTCATAGATAGCTAGCCTATAGCTAACGTTATAGATAGCTAGCCTATAGCTAACGTCATAGATAGCTAGCCTATAGCTAACGTCATAGATAGCGAACATTAACTTACGTTTGCAAACAAAGCTGACGTTATCCAGTTGACATTACAGATCATAATATCTTTAATAACGTTAACAAAGTGAGAGTAGTGGGGGAAAAAAAATACGGGACTAAACTAAGTTAAAGTTCGCTATCTATGACGTTAGCTATAGGCTAGCTATCTATGACGTTAGCTATAACCTAGCTATCTATGACGTTAGCTATAGGCTAGCTATCTATGACGTTAGCTATAGGCTAGCTATCTATGACGTTAGCTATAGGCTAGCTATCTATAACGTTGGTGTAGTCCAGAGTGCAGCCTTACAGAGGGAATTACCCCGAAGTCCGGCTAGTTATAACAAGAAAGGTACATGACCACTCCACTACGGTTCAGATTAATGCAGGAAAAGGTATACATTGGGGGCTCGAGTCCGGGATATGAAAATAAATCCTGATTTCATCCGTGAGTTGTAAACTGTATGGAAACGTGAAGTTAGCTCATGCTACTGGAAAACGGACGCCTCGTCATTAAATGAACAGAGTTTAAAAATGATGACGCCCCTTTTATTTACCACGTTGACGCGGTTGTCTGTTCTGCATCCACGGGGGGTGCCTTGATACACCGCAGGATTGCTGTGATGCGGTTACCGCGACAGCGCTAGGTCTTGTGGCATGTTTTGGTTAAAATATCCCCATTTAATGGACATCATTTGAATTGCAACCCTGCATTGTGCATTCGATACACGGCACACTCCTCCTCCATCACACGGACAGGTCGCTGGATCCAGAGACGCAACGACTTACTGCTGAATAAACATGTCTGAGAAAATAACTCAACCCGATGTGATTTCATGTCGAGTATAATGATAAGTTACTGCATCTCGAGGTGAAATGTGAGTTAGAGAGATATAAAATTAATAACCATCTCTGTCAAAAGCCTGGGAATAGGGGCAGTGAGTGGTCGCCATGGAAACTAAGGCCTCTGAAACTACCGGCTAGCTGAAGCGAAATATGATGTAACCTGTGTTTCTTAAATGTCACAAGTTATTCCTGCATCGAAACTGCCAAACCACGTAGATCTGTGAAAGATGCATTTCTGAGAATGTTCTCTGCAACACATACTGTTGCCTGTGTGTAGTGTGTGTCTCACATTCTTTTGTGAAATTGCCGACTCACTTGCGCTCCTTTTGAGAACATACTTTTCTAAAAGTTTATCCAAAGCGGTTTAGCCATGGCCAGGTTTGGTATGGTATGTTTGGGTTTTGTGTCTCTGTTGTGTTTCTTGTAAACTCTCCGGTTGCTATGCAACCTTTCAAACTTCACACCAACAACTGTAGTACACACGCTAAGCCCTGATGAGGTCCGGCCAGGTTGTGAAAAGGTTTCCAGCCAGGCTCTAAAGACAATGGAGACACTCAGACAGGCCACGGCACGGCTAAACCCTGGCTAGTGGAGACAAGGCCACAGCACGGCTAAACCCTGGCTAGTGGAGACAAGGCCACAGCACGGCTAAACCCTGGCTAGTGGAGACCAGGCCACAGCACGGCTAAACCCTGGCTAGTGGAGACCAGGCCACAGCACGGCTAAGCCCTGGCTAGTGGAGACGAGGCCACAGCACGGCTAAGCCCTGGCTAGTGGAGACCAGGCCACAGCACGGCTAAACCCTGGCTAGTGGAGACGAGGCCACAGCACGGCTAAACCCTGGCTAGTGGAGACCAGGCCACAGCACGGCTAAACCCTGGCTAGTGGAGACGAGGCCACAGCACGGCTAAACCCTGGCTAGTGGAGACCAGGCCACAGCACGGCTAAACCCTGGCTAGTGGAGACCAGGCCACAGCACGGCTAAGCCCTGGCTAGTGGAGACGAGGCCACAGCACGGCTAAGCCCTGGCTAGTGGAGACCAGGCCACAGCACGGCTAAACCCTGGCTAGCGGAGACGAGGCCACGGCACGGCTAAACCCTGGCTAGCGGAGACAAGGCCACAGCACGGCTAAACCCTGGCTGCCTGTACCCATTCCGCAACTGTAAGTTACTTCCGGGGTAGGCCTGATTGGCCCCGACAGGCACGTGACGCGGCAAACTCAGGACGCGCAACGAGGCTGCTGAGAGCTGTCGCGCGGAAATAGGCTGTCTATTGCCATTCTCTAACACAAACTCTAACCTTAACCAGCTCCTTAACAGCGCCTAAACTTAACCGTTCTAACCTTAACCAACTCCGAAACAATGCCTAACCTTAACCTTAACCATAACCATGCCTAACCTTAACCATAGAAAGAATATTGCCATTCTCTAAGACAAACTCTAACCTTAACCAGCTCCTTAACAGCGCCTAAACTTAACCGTTCTAACCTTAACCAACTCCGAAACAATGCCTAACCTTAACCTTAACCTTAACCATGCCTAACCTTAACCGGCGAAAGAATACATGTTAAAAAAAAATCACGTAAAAAAAAAGAAATTTGATGGGATTCGAACTCGTCAACAACGGACCGCAGGACCGCAGGACCGCTGCTCTGCCAGGTGAGCTGAAGCGCCGAATGAAAATCATGGCGGATTTGGGCGGTTACATAATTCCGCAAGCTCTGCCGCTCCGCGGAGCGGAGCGTGCCGCGCGGCAGAGAAAGTTGCGCGTCACGTGCCTGTCGGGGCCAATCAGGCCTACCCCGGAAGTAACTTACAGTTGCGGATAAGCTATAAGCACCCTGGCTAGTGGAGACAAGGCCACAGCACGGCTAAACCCTGGCTAGTGGAGACGAGGCATACATTGTCATTTGATTTCTATCTAGACTCTTGTGACTTCCAATACAGGTTGTATCTTTGTGTGCACTATATTAAAACCATTCTGTATCCGAATGTTTCATGTTTCACATTCTCATGTGTGTAAACATCAGGATCGCGAGGCAACACGCGCGACCACGGCCACCCAGTGTTTGGTGTCTCGTCTTCACAAGGCTCCCTCTCTTCTAACGCCACAGAAACGACACAACAGCGGTGTCTGTATGAGCCCCTCGACACACTACAAGAGCTAGGAGACTAATGGACGTGCTGAACGGATGCAAATAGACTAAACAGATACTCCCCGGCCGTCCCGTTTGTCTAAACACCGCAGACGAGCCTGTCGCCTCGTGTGGAGCAGGGTTGGCACTTGTCAAACTTAGGGCTGACCTTCGATTTCTTTTTGGAATTCGAAGCTTCGGGCCGAGATTCCATTTTAATTCAAAGCTTCGGAGAAAAAAATTATTATTATTATTATTTTTTTATGTTGTGGGACTTGTACAGCACTTTGTTCAACTTTGTCAGTGCTGTAAAGTTTAAACCTTTTTAAATCTTAGACAAACGAAACACTTTGCTTCCATGAAATATTGTAAGCCGTCATTTGAGGCTTTATAAAAGCAGCACAATGAACACAAATCGGTCAGTGCCGAGTCCGACCTCATCTTAAATAACAAACAGCATTGCTTGTTGTAGTTAACTAAGAGAGGCGGAGTTGATTTTGCAATTTCTTTTCTTTTTATTCATTATTATTATTATTACTTTTTACATAATCGAAATTTCTTTTCATATTCGAAGCCCATGCCCATCGAACGAAGCTTCGAAGCTTCGAAGTATTTAAGACAGCCCTCGACAGTCCTCTGCTCAAGTCTTTGCCCTCCCAGAGTCTTTCTGTACACCGCTAGTTTGACTTACAAAGCTATAAAGTCGGCTTACAGATATGACTAATGTGGGAATCAAAAGGAGCCTCTCTCCGCCTCTTACGACTGCTTGCGGGGTTAAGTGCTTCTGTCGGCCGGGGGGGGAATATAGGGTGACGTGTGTCTCTACTGTTTAGTTCTCCGAGCTCCCGCACTCCAAAGAGCAACAGGAGGGCTTATGAAGGAGTCAGCGATGACTTGCCTAAAAGAACAATAGGCGGTTGTCTTTGTGCTTTCCTCGCAGGGAGTCAGGTTTATTCACGACGTGTTTTCAGCGGCGTGTTCGTGTCTCTCAGTCGTGCTCCGGTTTGCCCCCTGATCCCTGATCCCAGTCATTTGAAAAAGGCATTTTTTTTTTTAAATAACTCGTCATTTCACTTCTATCTCGACTTGTGTGACATCCAATACAGGTTGTATCTTTTTTGTGCACTATTATTAACCCTTTCACTACCGCTCAAATGGTTAACCCTTTCACTGTGACGATACATAATGTTAACCTTTTCGCCGTCACGCGACAAAGGGTTAACCCTTTCACTACCACACTACAGAGGGTTAACCCTTTACTATCACACGACTAGTAAAGGGTTAACCTTCTGTAGTGTGGTAGTGAAATGGTTAAAACCCCTTCTGTATCAGAATGTTTCACGTTTCACATTCTTCATTCAACAAAATGGTGTTGTAGCATGACTCAGGACTGTGAGGAAATAAGTCTTGACGGGTGTTTTTGAGTCAGTGGAGCGGATGTCTGGGCCTCCAGGTGTGACACTCAACACGTCACACTCCTATCTGACGTGTGTTTCTCCTCTGGGAGGGTGTAAGACGATACACCTACAGTACACGCTCACTTAGCATGTGACCATGGGGGCCGTATGTGACCATGGGGGCTGTATGCAAAGTCGTCCGTGCACAAAATGGACTGCACACAAACACACAAAACACGTTGTCATCTCCACAACAAACGATCCACAGTGTGAACGAACATCCTGGCCTAGAGATGCCATTGCAGTAGTTCACAGTAGTACTGTGTAGTATAGTAGTAGAATAGAATAGACTTTTAATTGTCATTGCACACAAGTACACAACGAAATTTCAGGGGAGCTCCCACAGACCGTAGTACAACATACATGTAACACATAACACTGTACATGATATAACAGAATATTTTAAATAATAAGGTGCATGATGAGCGGTAACATAGTGGTTATCAAGTCCAGGTAAAGTGCATGTGCACGTGAGGGGACAGTCAATGAGAGTTTAACAGTCTAACTGCTTGGGGGAAAAAGCTGTTCATAAATCTTGAACTCTTGGCTTGTATGGACCGGTATCTCCTCCCTGAGGGAAGGAGCTGAAAGAGGTGATGTGCTGCTGGGCGAGACTGGTCCTTGATGATACACTTGGAGCGGTGGAGGCAGCGGGAAGTGAAGACGGAGGTGATGTTTGGTAGAGTAGTCCCGATGATCCTGCCTGCCGCCTTCACCGCCCTCTGTAGAGCCTCTTGCTCTGCCTTTGTGCAGCTGGAGAACCACACACCGTAGGTCAGCACACTCTCAACCGCATAATGATAGAAGTTGACAAGGAGATTTCGTGGCAGGCCAGCCTGCTTCAGCTTCCTTATAGGTAGTATAGGCGTTGCTGAGCTTTCCCGATCACTGAGGCGGTGTTGGTGCTCCAGGACAGGGTCTCACTCCCAGGAACTGTACAGGAACTGTACTACTAGTACTGTGTGGTATAGTAGTACTGTGTAGTATAGTAGTAATGTGTGGTATAGTAGTAATGTGTGGTATAGTAGTACTGTGTGGTATAGTAGTACTGTGTGGTATAGTAGAACTGTGTGGTATAGTAGTACTGTGTAGTATAGTAGTACTGTGTAGTATAGTATAACTGTGTGGTATAGTAGTACTGTGTAGTATAGTAGTACTGTGTAGTATAGTAGTACTGTGTAGTATAGTAGTACTGTGTAGTATAGTAGTACTGTGTAGTATAGTAGTACTGTGTAGTATAGTAGTACTGTGTAGTATAGTAGTACTGTGTAGTATAGTAGTACTGTGTAGTATAGTAGTACTGTGTGGTATAGTAGTAATGTGTGTAATAATAATAATTACTTGCATTTATATAGCGCTTTTCTAGACACTCAAAGTGCTTTACAATGTAGGGTGGAAATTGCCTTCTTCACCACCACTGGTAGCAGCCAACCTTGGGCTATGCAGGCTCAATGGCTGCCATACACACTGGCACCCGGCACACATCACACTACTACACAATGGCTGAACGGCTCAGGAGACAGGGATTGATATCAGCCAAGTACGGCCTTCAGAAACCTGGTCAGTCAGGACCCCCGAGCCTCGTCTCCATCCATCTCCTCGCGAACCACTGAGGCCTGTAGAGCTAAAGCCACTCATCCTTAACCCTCGACTCTCCGACATTATGATGATGGACGACGACGGATTCGGCCGTTTAGGCGCCGAGCGGCCATCTTGTCAAGTCGAACACGCTCTTAGAAAGACATACGAGTAGGTTTGTGTGTGTGTGTGTTTTTTTTTATAGGGGTGATGGATTTGCTCACCGGTGCTCCTGGATGCCCCGGTACTGAGAGAGGGGGTATGTTGGGTCTGCCGCCCGGGGGTGGGGGTGGGGGTGCGGACGACGCTGGGGCGGGTACAGGCCTCGGCGCGGCGGCTGCCACGGCTGCTGGCGCGGCCGCTTGGGGGGCCGGGGGGGGCGACATCTTCAACAGGTTCAGCACGTCTCTGTGAATAAATATATAGAAATAACAGCATGAGGGGGGGCGCTCCAGTAGCACACACCGGGTTCGCCTACCACACTTCTCCTCCCGTTCTCCCCCTCCTCTATCGGTCCTGCGTGACCAGGACAAAAAGCTGTAAAAATGCTAAAAGATTAAAAAAATAATAATAATAATAATAAATAAATAACAGCATGAGAGCAAGTGACACACGGATACATGGCAACTTGTAAAATAATGAAAACATTGAAACATCGTATCAAATACAATACAAAATTATGTTTTTAACTAACTTTAATAACAGTACATCTGCAAACAGTGCCAGTTAATTTTTTTTATTTTTTATATTCAGTTCAGTTTAATGCAGTTCAACTGCGAGTGCAGTGCAATAACTAAATAATAATGAATTAAAAAGAAATCAGATTTTTTTTTTTTTTATGTAATTTCTTTCAAAGATATGTCCTTAAAAGGTTCATGCTTCTCCCCATCTCTGGCTGACATCACCATATTGTGATACACGATGGTTAGGCGCTTTGTGTTTTCCTCAGTGAGGGATTCTCTTTTGTCGATCAGCAGCGTTTTGTACTTGCTGAAGCTTCTCTCTGTATAATTATTCTTTAAGTTTAAATATCAACATTATCTGGCCATCCTGCAGTAAATACTACACACAATACAAACACACACACACTGTCCAACTATCCAGTTCGTTTTTATAGTGTAACATTTGGCTACTTGAGAGAGAGAGAGAGACTCGCTTTCCACGTGACGTCGAGTGTGATTTGCGGAGTGCGCACTGTGTTCCGTCCAACTAGCCAGTTTGTTTTTATAGTGTAACCTTTGGCTACTGCGTTCCGTTGTCCCGGGATGGATTTGGTAGCTGTCATTTCTGCGTCTCCGTAGACCGAGCCACGTCGCCGGTTTAAAGTCGTTAGTGAAGATTGATTTATATGAAAACCGATTTATGTATACCGTACTTTTCGGACTATAAGCCGCGGCTTTTCCCCCCATTTTTCGACCCTGCGGCTTATATAACGGTGCGGCTTATATGTGACTCGACGTGACCAAACCCGAAAATGTAAAAATCTAAATATTGCTTTTTTGACTGCATTGAAATGTTATTAATCTGTTCCCTTATTTGCTAAACTTAATACAACTTGTAAATGAGTTCATTCTTGTTATTTGTCCCGACAGTATTGTGTCCCAATGCTAATTACATATGGTAATTAAACATTAAAACACCTGCGGCTTATAGTCCAGTGCGGCTTATATATGTACACATCATTCAATTTAGCTGCTGCGGCTTATAGTCAGGTGCGGCTTATAGTGCGAAAAGTACGGTAATTTAAGCAAATTCCACGCCATCCCGCGATAACTCTGAATTCCGATTTAATATCTAAATTCCGTGAAATCCTCCGCCATTGCGGATTCCCATAGGGCCCTACCGTTATCGGTGTATTCTTTTTTTTATTTGACTGGAATGTTAGATTTTATAATGTGAATTTGTATATTTCTATTCATTTTTAATGTATGCATTTTGTTTTATTTTAATTTGTATTTTTATTTTTGTCGTACATTTGTATTGTATGTGTTTCGTCCAGGACCCCAGGAAGACTAGAGGCTCCTTCATGTGTCTCTAATGGGGATCCTTTAATAAACACAAACATACTGTAAGACCACCACCTCTCTTAACGCCACCTGTAAGACCACCGGCTCTAGACCACTAACACCTGTACGACGCCAGGCGCAGGAACACCAGCGTGCCGGACGAGTCTCTTTGCCCGTGTTATGGCAGGGGTTCCCAAACTTTTCAGGCCGGGACCCAGAAAATAAGGCGTCAGAGAGCCGCGGCCCAATGCACATCGTCGGGCAATTTTTTTTTTTTTTTTTTGCCAGGCGACCGATTTTTTAAGCCAAATATCACTTCAATCCTATTAAGTTAGTTCAAGTTAGTTATTCATTTATATGTGCTATTTATGAGAGGGCTAACTTGTTGCAAAATAATAATGATAATAATAATAGCCTCATTAAAATACTATTGTTGCTTCGGTTGTTTTCAGCGTTTTATGTGCATAAGTTTGAAATGTTCGTTGAAATAAGTAGATTTTTCGTTTTTGTTTATTTATTAAGTTAATATAAAACCATATAGTCACATTTTAGAATACAATAGAATAGAATTTTAGAATACAACTAGAAACACTGTCCTGGCCTGCTTCTAAGTTCAGTGGCCTGACAAAAAAGAATAAAAAAAAAAGGTTTTCTTTTTTAATTTTTTTGGAAATCATCTCGCGGCCCTCCCGTGGCTGCTCGCGGCCCGCCTTTGGGTCGCGACCCCGACTTTGGGAACCACTGTGTTATGGCCCGTCTAAAAGGAAAGCACTCATGATGTACTTTCTATCCCAGAGTAAACAAGGTGTGACTGGGGGCCCATTGATGTGTGACCCACGCTTCGCTAAAATGTACCTGGACCTCTACGGCGCGCGAACACGACACCACCACGCCTCCCGTCCCGTCCCGGCGCGCGGCGTCGAGAATAAACACACGCAGGAACGTGGCCTCGAGGCTCCAGGAATGTAAATATTACAGATGGATAAGAAAAGCTTTCAACCGGAGGAGGAGGTTGAGGCAGATCTAATGTTCCATCACAAACATTTACACAAGGAAATCTCCACCTCTCCGAGGAGGAAAGTGCACGCTATTTGTAGCCCATGACGAAACCCCATTTGGTTGGAAATGTGTTGACCTAAAGGATGTCGACGGCTGGGGTCACTTGAGATCTTGATGATGGTGACCGGCATGGCGTCTCGTTTGGGGGGCTCGACCGGCTCCTCCCGGTGGTCTACAGCCGGGGGCCTAACCCTTACCCTTCTCCCGGTGGTCTACAGCCGGGGGCCTAACCCTAACCCTTCTCCCGGTGGTCCACAGCTGGGGGCCTAACCCTAACCCTTCTCCCAGTGGTCCACAGCTGGGGCCTGGGAAGCTTGAATCGCACGCTCGTCCGTCGTTTTAAGCACGAGTACAGAGTATGTGTTAAGTATACGATTATGTGCACAATTTTCACCGCATCCATATATATATATATATATATATATCTGTCTGAATATACCTGCGTATAATCCTTCGATATAGATTAATTACACACAAAGTGAAACATTTCAAGCTTTTATTTGTTTAAATTTTGATGAGTATGGCTTACAGCTCATGAAAACCCCAAATTCAGTATCTCAGATTTTTTTTTTATATTACATAAGACCAATAAAAAAAAAATATATATATATATATATATATATATATTTAATATAGAAATGTCAGCCTACTGAAAAGTATGTTCACTCGGTACTTAGTCGGGGCTCCTTTTGCACAAATGACTGCCGGTATCGACAGCGATGATCCCTAGTAGCCAATTAAAAACAAAGTGATTCACCACGCTGGAGCGCAGCATCAGGAGACAAGAGGCTGGTCGGTCCAACATGGAGGACGGGGTCCAAACGAGACGCACACACTGAACAGAGAACACTCTAATGAACAGAACCATGACTCAAGAGTCTCATGGCCACCGGTACAGAGAGACTCAGAAGGAGCTTCTATCCCCCCAGGCCATCAGGATGCTCAACGACAATAACTCTATGTAACAACCCATCATCTACACTCACAGCACACACTCACACTTTAACACCCACTTTAGACACTTTAACACACTTTATATTGATTAGTAAAGAGATTTGCACTACAATTCATACCCGATTGCACCTTACCCCAAGTTGTACCTCATCCCATTTCTGCATTGTACCTCACTGTTACTCTTTTTTACTCTCTATTGTATATATGTATATTGAATGAACACTTTATTTTACGTACTTTTGACTTTCTATTTTATACTTTTTTTTATCTACAGACACAGCGCTCAAAAATCAAACCAATTCTGCTGCTTGTCTGCTGCTTGTTGCTGCTTGTGTGCCAC
Source organism: Notolepis coatsorum (assembly GCF_963971535.1). Lineage (NCBI taxonomy): Eukaryota > Metazoa > Chordata > Actinopteri > Aulopiformes > Paralepididae > Notolepis > Notolepis coatsorum. The sequence goes on from NC_140182.1 coordinate 7,485,369, forward strand.
TTAAGTCTACTCAGGTGTTAATTTTCCGGGGGTGTTGGCTGGGGGAACAAAGGGAGGGTAGTTAACTTAAGTGCTTCCCCAGGGAGGGGGTCGGGGGCTACTGCCCTCAGACCCCCAAAATAATTTTTATATGGGCAGTCTGACTTGGGGTACTGACCATATATTAGTGTTGCAATGCATGATAAGTAAACAGTGAAAAAAGCTAAGAAATCTGATGGGGCTGGGACATTTGGGACGAATAAAAATGTAAGATGAAAATCTGCCCAGCCTGTGGGAGGAAGTGGAGGTGTGAAATCTGGCCCGGTCAAGAACAATAGAGGAGTGGTAGAGAGTGGTAGAGAGGCATGAGAGGTTTGAGTTTTGAGTGCTGTATCTGTATGTTTATCTAGCACACTCCCAGGGGGGGCTCATACAGAAAAAAGCATTTCATGATAAAGTATTCTGTATTTTACTATGACAATTAGTAAACAAACTTGAAATTGAAATAACATTAATGACACACAAACCTCAAAAATAACTACACTTCTACCACAACCAAGGGCCAGACAACCAGAGAGAGAGAGAGAGATGGAAAAGGAGAACGAGAACCCGATTCCAATCGTCGTTCGGTCTCACCGAATGTCCCGTGATGGTAATCAAAGCCGGCCTCGTCAGCCTCCTGGCCGTGACCCACACTCTGGCAGCCCAAAACGCAGATCTTTGATGCGGGCGAACTCCTCGCTTATCAACCAGATCACAACAGAGTGGAGGGGGAGCGCTCAACAAGGAGTCCCAACCAGATCACAACAGAGTGGAGGACTGTGTAACTATAGGACTGTGTGTAACTAGGAGGGATATGAGGACTGTATGTAACTAGGAGGGATATGAGGACTGTGTGTCACTAGGAGGGATATGAGGACTGTGTGTAACTAGGAGGGATATGATGACTGTGTGTAACTAGGAGGGATATGAGGACCGTGTGTAACTAGGAGGGATATGAGGACTGTGTGTAACTAGGAGGGATATGAGGACTGTGTGTAACTAGGAGGGATATGAGGACCGTGTGTAACTAGGAGGGATATGAGGACTGTATGTAACTAGGAGGGATATGAGGACTGTGTGTAACTAGGAGGGATATGAGGACTGTGTGTAACTAGGAGGTGATATGATGACTGTGTGTAACTAGGAGGGATATGAGGACTGTGTGTAACTAGGAGGGATATGATGACTGTGTGTAACTAGGAGGGATATGAGGACTGTGTGTAACTAGGAGGGATATGAGGACTGTGTGTAACTAGGAGGGATATGAGGACTGTGTGTAACTAGGAGGGATATGATGACTGTGTGTAACTAGGAGGTGATATGATGACTGTGTGTAACTAGGAGGTGATATGAGGACTGTGTGTAACTAGGAGGGATATGAGGCCTGTGTGTAACTAGGAGGGATATGAGGACTGTGTGTAACTAGGAGGGATATGAGGACTGTGTGTAACTAGGAGGGATATGAGGACCGTGTGTAACTAGGAGGGATATGAGGACTGTGTGTAACTAGGAGGGATATGAGGACTGTGTGTAACTAGGAGGGATATGAGGACCGTGTGTAACTAGGAGGGATATGAGGACCGTGTGTAACTAGGAGGGATATGTGGACTGTGTGTAACTAGGAGGGATATGAGGACTGTGTGTAACTAGGAGGGATATGAGGACTGTGTGTAACTAGGAGGGATATGAGGACTGTGTGTAACTAGGAGGGATATGAGGACTGTGTGTAACTAGGAGGGATATGAGGACCGTGTGTGTAACTAGGAGGGATATGAGGACTGTGTGTAACTAGGAGGGATGTGAGGACTGTGTGTAACTAGGAGGGATATGAGGACTGTGTGTAACTAGGAGGGATATGAGGACTGTGTGTAACTAGGAGGGATATGAGGACTGTGTGTAACTAGGAGGGATATGAGGACCGTGTGTAACTAGGAGGGATATGAGGACCGTGTGTAACTAGGAGGGATATGAGGACCGTGTGTGTATGCGTTACTAGGAGGGATAATATGAGGATTGCCTTGTGTACAATTGACAATAAAATAATGGTATTCTTCTAATAGAAGAGAGACATCGAAGAGAGACATTGTGGACAGAGAGGTCCGTCTCGTTGCAGAGGAGACCGTTGGGAGGAGGAGAGGGGCTGAGGGAGGCAGGTATCAGGTGTTCCTGCAGACAGATCTCTGGTTCCGGCTCGGTGCGCTGGGGCCCGCCTGCCCCTCGGCAAGTCTTTTGTCTGGAGCAGCTGGCTCTGACCTCACCGCCGTGGAGCCTGGGAGACGTCTGGGGCCCCTCGGCCCTCCTCTCCTCTTCCTCTCTTTCTCTCATTGTTAAAAATGGGGGGGGGGGGGGATTCTCCACGGAGGGACTCTGGCATTTGTTTTGGAAGCCCCCCCCCCCCCTGGCCCCGTCTCTGTGTCCTTAAGAGATATACAGACATATCAACAGTGTCTCATAACTAGAGACCACCACCACTACACTGCCCTGCAGAAGCTAACCTGCGCCGGTAACCACGCCAGCGGTGACACGGAGAGAAATGGCTCTAAAGTTCTTTGACTATATCCAGTGATTTTGTAGTTGCTGCTGCACTTCTTTATACCCCTTTTCTCTAAAAACAGAGCAAGATTGAACTCTTGAAACTGTGTCACGGATAAAACAGATTTATTTTAACGATTACATTGGATTCAAATGTCATCATACGGCACAAGTACAGTACAACACATCCAACCAGAGTGCTAATGTAACAGTAAAGTGCAACAGTAATATACAGTGTACAGGTGATTAAACTGGGTATAAACATAATTATATAAATTAGTACTACTTGAGTAATAGTGCTAATCAGATGCATGTACAGAGTTGTAGTATTAATATTAGGGATGCCCCGATCGATCGGCCACCGATCGTTATCGGCCGATATTCAGTATAAATATGGGATCGGTGATCGGTGATGATGTTTTATTATCACCGATCGTCAAACCCGATCTCACAAGCTGTCGCTGAGTTCTGTCTCAGACACCGGTGGTGCGGCGTCTGCTCTCGAGTCCAGCCCCTCCCGCACGCATGTAAACACGGGTCTAGTCTAGTGAGACACGGGAGGATGGCGTGTCGTGTCGGCGTCTCCCTGAACTAACGTTAGCTTAGCTACCGTTACAAAATGACCCAGTCAACTATTAACTTTTAGTTTAATACATGATGAGGCATTGTCTAACCGAACGGTATCTAGCCGGCCAGCTACCGATAGCTCCTGACATCAACAAACGCTCTAGCAAGTATAGTAGGTAGGTATGATACCCGTTAGCTGTTAGCGGTTAGCTCACGTTAGCGCAAGTTAGTTCACTGTTAAAAACAAAATGTCCCATTGAACTAAATAATTCACTGAGGCGTTGTATTAACGTTATATATCCGGCTAGCAGTAGCTACAGATAGCTCCTGATATCAATGTCTTATAACACTGATTCGATGCGTATTCGAGCTGAGGGCATGTTGAGCACAGTTAAGTAACGTTATACCAATAGGGTCCAGGTGCAGCGCCGGAGAATCCTGGCCGTAGCTCTGCTCGAGGCTACTCGAGTATAGGTCCAGCTGCAGCTCCGGAGAATCCTGGCTGTAGCTGGAGGCTACTAGAGTACACACAGACAGTGGAGCTTGTTGCGTGGTGGCGATGTCTCGCAGATAATACAAGTACAAGTCTAATTATATAATATATATATTTTATAAAAAAATTTATATATAAAATAAATTTTAATTTCTTTTAATCAAAAACGATTGGTATCGGATCGGTATCGGCCGATATGGCTCACGACGATCGGTGATCGGTATCGGTGGCAAAAAACGTGATCGGGGCATCCCTAATTAATATGTACAGTGATACAGGTATAAAGACACTATGGCAGTAAGTCATACTGGCCAGCAGCGTAACTAGTAAGAGTAGGTAAGGGATATGTACAGATATATAGATATAGTATCTACAGATATTATATCTACTTCATTAGAGTGCTGCAGATAATCCCGTGTGGTAGTTGTGGAAGGTTCCCGGTTCAATTCCCGCTCCTCCCAGGCAGCTTGTCAAAGTGTCCTTGAGCAAGACACTTAACCCCTAACTGCTTCCGATGAGCAGGTTGGCACCTTTGCATGGTCGCCTCCACTGCCAGTGTGTCGCTGCAATTCGAAATGTCACAAATGTAACAGTACTGTATATCTGTATGTCATGTACGTCATAAATGTCATGATATATATCTGTATATCTGCATGTCGTGTATGTCATAAATGTCATGATATATATCTGTATATCTGCATGTCGTGTATGTCATAAATGTCATTATGAATTGAAAATGGGGGACCCTGATGTAAACAAGACGAAAGTCTTTCTCTGGTCTGCATCCCCTTAACAATTGTGTGTATTGAGCCGTACTGTATTGTACCCATTCTGCAATCTGTTAAATAAAGTTTTCAATCAATCAATCAAACCACATGTAAAAGTGGCCCGAACCAGAATTGAAACAGATCTGATCCCGTGCGATTTGTGCCGTTCACACACCGTTAAGAAAGAAAATCTGATCCGAGTCAGATAAATAGCAAAAACAAATCAGACTCGCCCGCAGTGTGGACGTAGCCTTTGTTTAGATGTTAAATTATTAGCCAATTACACGGGTGAAACACAACAGTTGAGCTCTCAGGAAGGACGAGGGGAAGCCGGAGGCGACCTAAAACCAACAACACGGCATCCTTGGAATAACTCCTCGATGTAGCAGCTATACCAAAAACACTTCCTTCCATAAATGTTTTCATTTGAAACCGTGCCCAAGGAAACACTGCGGCTCCTAACAGACCACTCCGCCTCCAGCTAGCCGGCGCGGAACGCCCCGCCGCGGCCGCGACAGTGTGGCTTCAGACCGGCCGCTGGCGACCACAATAGAGGACGTAAACCAACTGTAATAATCCTATTGTGCGGAGACAATATGGCAGGTGTCGCTCGGAGGCAGACTTGCCGTAACATCGTCCTTCTCTCCCTCTTTACACACAGAAACCCCTGAGCTCGGGGTAATACGCAATATGCCCTGGCTGGCGTGATAACCTCGGGCGCGAGATGAAATAATTGAGGGTGAACAACACTGCCCAGTGGATTAGCTCTCCCTCCCGCAGGGTCGCTAAGCGCTGGAAACATTGCATTAATAATAATAACTTTATTTATATATATGTTACTGAAAACTGTAAGCAGAGAGCCTATTGGGATGCTAGATCCTAATGTGAAACACTGTGATTTGCCATACCTTGCTACCTGTCTATCTTTTTATGCCCGCTTATGCCTGTATTTTTTACTGTTGTGAAGCACTTTGAACTGCAACCTCTGTATGAAAAGTGCTATACAAATAAAGTTATTATTATTATTATATATAGCACCATTCACACAAAATGCAGCTCAAAGTGCTTTATACTAAAAACGAAAAAACAAGGATAAGAAATATATATATATTAAAGTGATACAAATGGTAATAAAACAATTAAGATAAGATAGTAAACATAGCTGAATAAGACAAACAGGGCTGGCGGTCAGGTGGCGTAGCGGAGATTGCGCTCGTCACCAATGCAAGAGGCTGCGGTCTCGACTCCCGGAGTCAGCATTGCTTGGGGCTCGGGGCTGATCGTCATACTAACTCGTTTGGCTGGGTTAGGGGGAGGGGAAGCCGTGGGTGGGAAACTGGCGTCGTGGACAGCGACGCCTACAGGTCAGGTCTGGGCGCTTGCTCAGCGGAGGCAGGACTTGATGAAGGCAGCGTGACCTCCCACGCGTTACACTTCACCAATGAGAGCCCTCGCTGCCAGGTGGAAAAAGAGTCACTGGCTGTGCGGATGACTTCAGGATTCCCTTGTACCGACCAGTAGGAGAACATGCGCACAACAACCAGGTAGGGGAGGGGGGGAATTGGCACAACGGCTAAATTGGGACGGGGTAAAAACAGAGAAAAAAACGGAGAAAGAGAGAATACAAATAAATAAAAAATAAGACAAACAGTAAGACAATAACATAAGACAATCAAAAATTACAAATAAAATAATAAAGACTGAAAAGTCAAAGTAAAAATAATAATAATAATAGCAAACTTAGACAGTAATCAATAAGAGAAAATAGAATAACATGCTATGTTTTGCTTGAGGTTTTTCGTATGGCCTACTGTGTTGTATATAATGAATGGTATATATACAAGTGCTTGTTTGGCACATGCGGTAGGCTCCGTGGGGGTCAGGTGGAGAGCTGCCAGCGGTCAGACCACATACCTGGTGTTACTGGACACCTGCGTTCCTCAAGGTCAAGCGTGTCGTTGGAAAACAAGCTTCCGGATAACGTCTAATCTTTTAGTCTCTCGCTCTCTTCAGAGTTTCGCCAGACTCTTGTGTTTTCTCCTCTCTCCGTCACGCCATGCGCCTGATACCATAACCAGCAGGACCACGTCGTGCACAACTGTACCGTTAAATAAAACCATGAGCTCACTTTGTCTGAATGTTTTTAAATGTTTGTTTTTGTCTGAAACTAATGTGTTTTTGCTGTCCTTCTTGGCCAGATCACTCTTGTAAAAAAGAGATTTTAATCTCAACACGTTTTTATCTGGTTAAATAAAGGTTAAATAAATAAAAAAGCACAATTGTACAGCCCTGGCCCGTTTTATTTTATCATTCTATTCTACTTCTATTTTAAATTAGTTTATATTCCATTTTATCTTATTCTACCTTTTTATTTTATTCTACCGTAATTGTCTGTCCGTTAATGTCGCACGAAACGACCAAATCAAATCCCCTGTATGTTTAAACTACTTGGTCAATAAAGACCTTTCTGATTCCGATTCTGAAGAGAACACATTACCTATGACTTCAGAGGGGAGTGTTTGTATGCACTAAAGAATAATAATAATACATTTTATTTGCATAGCACCTTTCAGACAATAATTGCAAAATAAAGAAAATTTATTTTACTGAGGTTTCTGAGACACTAACAAACTACTACTAAACCACATCATATTTTACTATGCTAGCGAGCCCAGTCTATACATGTACTCAATATTAGATTAGATGTATCATCAGAATACTGGATTAGTCAAAATAGTCAATAGCTTCAGCCCTAATGGGCGTTTAAAGATTCATGTTGAGCCAACAACATGTTTTGGAAATGCTTCCATCGTATTATTTTATATGATGCCAATAATCGCTCCACCATAGAAAGGCTATGATGTGTGGGTGGCGGGGTGATAATAACACACAACGCACGCACAGACGGCACACAGACGGCCCACAGTGATGGGAAGAAGCACACTTCATAAAAGGTATCAATTTGTTAGGAAAAATATTGACCTTTAACCCTTTCACTGCCACACTACAGAAGGTTAACCCTTTACTATCACACTACCTGATAGTAAAGGGTTAACCTTCTGTAGTGTGGCAGTGAAAGGGTTAACCTGCTGTGTATTGTCACAGTGAAAGGGTTAACCGTTTGGTAGTGTGGCAGTGAAAGGGTTAAAGCCGCCGAGGCAGGATTCCTGGAATATCAATAGTTTTAAAAATGATTGTTGTAATACTTAACGCACGGCGCCATGTTGTAACTTGTAATACTTAACGCACGGCGCCATGTTGTAACTTGTAATACTTAACGCACGGCGCCGCATGGTTCAAAGCCATTCAGAAGGTTTACTGAAGAGGAAGGCTGGTGATAAGTGGGTGTTTAATTAAAAAGGAAAAATATAATAAATGTAATTAAAAAGCAGAAAGATAAACAAACAAAAAGAGGATATTTGTTTCAGTTAGGCCTGTGTGTGTGTGTTCAATGCTCAAGTTTGTGTGTGCTTTTATCGTTGTGTCCAATGTGAGTAGCTGTTTTTCTGTTTCGTTTAATTAAAAGGAAAAATATATAATAAATGTAATTAAAAAGCAGAAAGATAAACAAACAAAAAGAGGATACTTGTTTCAGTTAGGCCTGTGTGTCTGTGTGTGCGTGTGCGTGTGTGTGTGTTCAATGCTCAAGTTTGTGTGTGCTTTTATCGTTGTGTCCAATGTGAGTAGCTGTTTTTCTGTTTCGTTTTTCTGGTTATTTTTACATTATTGTTACCTGTTGACCATTTAGAATAGAGACAGAGACAGAGACAGAGGAGAGAGAGACACAGAACAGAGACAGAGAGAGAGAGCATGAGAGAGAGAGAGAGCATGAGAGAGAGAGACAGAGAGACAGAGAGAGATAGACAGAGACAGAGATGCAGGGAATGGGTATCTCCCTTCCTACCAATAGGTCTGGGCTATTTTGTGATTGTGACCCCCTCACTGATTCTGGGACCTTTAGGGGGATTTAATTATTATTGTTATTATTTTTTTTTTTACATAATATGGAAGTACAGGTTCATACATAGGGAAGTAGGGGCGCCGACTTGACACCTTCTAGGCTGAGAGCAGCCCTGCCTTTGTTAGTCTAATGACCCCCGTTTCTACTATTTAAAACCAAGCCCGGGTCGATCAGAGCTTCCTACGCTCAGGTATGGTCACTTTCCCGCCTGATGCGCACTTTATGCTCTTTATGCTACGGATATATACACGTTTCTAAAGATATTAAGCTTTCTCTGCATATTTTCACACTGCCAACAAAGTAGCCTACAGGGGGGACCCTGATGTAAACAAGACAAACGTCTTTCTCAGGTCTGCATCCCCTCAACAATTGTGTGTATTGAGCTGTACTGTATTGTACCCATTCTGCAATCTGTTAAATAAAGTTTTCATTCATCCATTGTCTCGAAATGGAATGGTAGCCGTTATGACGAAACGTCTGACACCGGAGAGTGAAAGTACTCAGCCCCTCCCCTACGACTCAACTGTAGTTATTTAGACAGCAAGGGAAATCACACAGCCGGACAAGTTAACAATAATTAACACATTTACAAGTCGGATTAAATTATTTTATTTTTTTTACACTTTAACACACCTTATATTTATATTTATTGGTAAAGACATTTGCACTACAACTCATACCGCATTACACCTTACCCTAAAAATTGTACCTCATCCCATTTCTGCATTGTACTGTATATTGTATTGTAACTCAGTAACTTTTTCTACTCTGCATTGTATATTATGTATATTGAACACTTTTGTTTACGTACTTTTGACTTCTATTTTATACTTATCTATTTTTATCTAGCACACTCTCAGGAGCAAAACACAAAAAAGCATTTCATATAAAAGTATTGTGTATTTTTGTATGACAACTAATAAAGAAACTTGAACTTGAAACTTGATTTTGCAAATAAGGAAAACAGACATTTCTTTTTACCCAATTCTGAATCCTGCAACATTTTCGGCATTTCTGAAAAATCCTCTCCACCGAGATGAGATCTACTGCCATTATTTATCAGTTATACTTACTATGTACCACTGCAAAAAACATTTTTTAAATAAAGATTTGCACTAAGTTCTCTTTTACCTCCTATATTTATTTCAATCATACATTCATTTTTTTAGCCACTGTTTATACTGTATATATAGTCCTGTATAGTGTATGCACATCGTGTTCCATTATGTTACTTATGTTTATAGTGTCCTATATGTTACTTTATGTTTATATTAGATTTTTTTTTTATATACACCGTGGGAAGGGGGAAACGAAATTTCACTTCTCTGTATGTCTTGCACATTACGACAAGCGACAATAAAGCCGACTTTGACTTTGATGAGGCCGTTTTGACACCTTTTCGTCAAAGGTGTCCTGCCGCTCAAGGGAGCTCCGACCTCACCCTTCCTGTGTGAATTATGTAACAGTATATGATGTCATCGCTGGGTAATGTGGCCCCTGATGTTATTCATGCAGTCTATTGAGGGCCACACCAGAGCCAGGAGGGGGGGGGGGGGACTTCCCGGTTCTCAATGTTATCTAATGTGCCACATGACAAAGGCAGGAAGAGCAGGTCTATTCTGGCCTCCTTTGAAGGAACTGTGTTATGTGAAGCTGACTCTAACGTGTGGCAGGTCGCTCCGTCCTCATCCAGTGAAACCGCTCCAGTGAGGCAATTGTGCAATTGTTGTATTGTGGATCCCCATTAGTCTACACCCTATTGGGATTAAAGTGCAAAACTAACTTTCACCAATCTTCACTTAAAAATATTTTTATAATAATATATATATATAATATAAAAAGGTTACTCTTGATCAAACAAAGATGAATGTCCCTATTGGGATTAATAGTAGAAGATACATACCTTTTTTGTCTCTGTGCGTGCATTTAGCTTAGGGAATAGTCGCTCCGTTAGCGTAGCTTAGCTTCATCACTGGAAGTGGGGGAGAGTTAGAGCCTGATGTTCCCTACAGTGCCCTACAGTCACGAAATAAACTCCAAAACGTTCCTGTAAACATGTTGTGACCTGTGTATTTACCACGTGGAGAAATAAAAAATAATTGAATTAGACAATTACGTTTTCTAAGCAGATATACTCGGAACAATCTTTTGCCGAACGACTCCTATCTGAGCGCAGTCAGTGATTTCAACGTGAAGCCGTGTTTGTTTACATTCTCATTCATTCAAAGGATCCGAACCGATTGAAGTTTATGGATACCATGACTTAAAATTAGGGATGTCCGATATTATCGGCCTACCGATATTATCGGCCGATATCGGCATTAACATGTGATATCGGAAAATATCGGTATCGGTTTTCAATTTTTTTTATTTTTTTATTTTATTTTTTTTACATTTCCATATAAATGATGTCCGATATTATCGGCCTACCGATATTATCGGCCGATATCGGCATTAAAATGTGATATCGGTTGATATCGGTATCGGAAATTAAGAGTTGGACAATATCGGTATAGGTAAAAAAGCCAATATCGAGCATCCCTACTTAAAATTCTCTTACCTTGACGATTAAAAGCCTCCCCAATTTAGAAAACAGTAATCCAATGGCTGGTATTGATATACTACTAACTACTGCACGCTAACGGAGCTAACCGGACACTCAAGCAGATAACAAGAGCAATGACTTCCTTTCTGGGGGGTTTCAAAATAAAAGAGCGACGTCTATAGCAGCGGAATACGTTTATTTTGTACATTATCTAACGTTAACACGAACCTAAACTAACTTTAGGTTAGTTGTAACGTTAGTTTAGGTTCATGTTAACGTTAGATAATGTACAAAATAAACGTATTCCGCTGCTATAGACGTCGCTCTTTTATTTTGAAATCCCCCAGAAAGGAAGTCATTATATTAGCTTTAGTGTTAGCTCCGGTTAGCTCCGTTAGCGTGCAGTAGTTAGTAGTATATCAATAACAGCCATTGGATTACTGTTTTCTAAATTGGGGAGGCTTTTAATCGTCAAGGTAAGAGGATTTTAAGTCATGGTATCCATAAACTTCAATCGGTTCGGATCCTTTGAATGAATGAGAATGTAAACAAACACGGCTTCACTGACTGCGCCCAGAGAGGAGTCGTTCGGCAAAAAAAAATTCCGAGTATATCTGCTTAGAAAACGTAATTGTCGAATTCAATAATTTTTTATTTCTCCACGTGGTAAATACACAGGTCACAACATGTTTACAGGAATGTTTTGTTGTTGTATTTGGAGTGTATTTCGTGACTGTAGGGCACTGTAGGGAACGTCAGGCTCTAACCCTCCCCCACTTCCAGTGATGAAGCTAAGCTACGCTAACGGTGCAGGCGTTCCCTAAGCCTACTGCATGCACAGAGACAAAAAAGGTATGTATCTTCTTGTCTAACTCCAGGGAAGATGTTAAATAAGCGAATTTCCCAAAATGTTGGAGTTTTCCTTTAATATATTTAATTATTTAACCTCCCGGCAGCCGAGCTTGCCCACCCTCCCCAAAAAAATTTATGCATGTGCAAATTAAATGTTTTAATACCAATGTGCTATATTGATCCGTCTGTCAATGAAAATAATGGTAGGTATTACTGGCCGTCGGTTTATTCAAATGAGAACTTAACGTCAACTCTGTCCAACAAATGGACGAGTCATTGAAAATGAATTAGAAACAGACGTAGACGGCCAGACATGAAGTTGTCATGAGTTTATTAGTCATGGGACATTGCACATCACCGTGGCAACCCTACTAGTATCAACATTCACTGTAAAAAACTAATACAAAAAATCGTCAAAACCCACCTCTTCAACTTGGCCTTTAACCCCTAATTTCCCACTTTGAATGTTGTGTCTGTCCCACCATGTTTGTTATTTTTGTTTGTTTTCTCTCCCTATGTAAAGCGACCTTGGGTCTTATGAAAGGCGCTATATAAAACTAAGTTATTATTATTACTGTACACAAGCGTTTTTTTTTTTTTTTGTTTTTTTTTAATGAGCACACAGACAGTTTAAGTGTTTAACACTTTATTTCTGGTGCACTGACTGCTACTGTATCTCCAGAGACTATGGCTGCGTTCACACTGCAAACCCCAATCTGATTTATTTTCTCATTATGTGACTAAGACAGTGTGAACGCCACAAATCACATGGAATCAGATCTTTTCTATTCCGATTTGGACCACTTTCATAATGTGATCCTGAATCAGATACAGGTCTGATTTCTTTTGCAATGCGACCTCAGTCTGAACAGCGATTTCAGAATCCATGCGACTTTTACGTTACTCTAGAGATTGACATTCATCACAATTCTGCGCTGGTGGGAGTCACTCAGTGGATACAAACACGGAAGACAGCTGTGATGGAGGTGGTCAGTGGATACAGACATGAGGACAGCTGTGATGGAAGTGGTCAGTGGATACAGACATGAAGACAGCTGTGATGGAGGTGGTCAGTGGATACAGACACGGAAGACAGCTGTGATGGAGGTGGTCAGTGGATACAGACACGGAAGACAGCTGTGATGGAGGTGGTCAGTGGATACAGACATGAAGACAGCTGTGATGGAGGTGGTCAGTGGATACAGACATGAAGACAGCTGTGATGGAGGCGGTCAGTGGATACAGACATGAAGACAGCTGTGATGGAGGTGGTCAGTGGATACAGACATGAAGACAGCTGTGATGGAGGTGGTCAGTGGATACAGACATGAAGACAGCTGTGATGGAGGTGGTCAGTGGATACAGACATGAAGACAGCTGTGATGGAGGTGGTCAGTGGATACAGACATGAAGACAGCTGTGATGGAGGCGGTCAGTGGATACAGACATGAAGACAGCTGTGATGGGGGTGGTCAGCGGATACAGACATGAAGACAGCTGTGATGGAGGTGGTCAGTGGATACAGACATGAAGACAGCTGTGATGGAGGTGGTCAGTGGATACAGACATGAAGACAGCTGTGATGGAGGTGGTCAGTGGATACAGACATGAAGACAGCTGTGATGGAGGTGGTCAGTGGATACAAACATGAAGACAGCTGTGATGGAGGCGGTCAGTGGATACAGACATGAAGGGACAGGGAGGTGTTTAGCTCCGTGATGGAGGTGGTCAGTGGAAGGACAGGGAGGTGTTTAGCTCATAAGTATTTGATGCGACACATCTGTACACGCAAAACTTGAAAAGATGCCTCATAACCGCTTTTTGTTTGAAAGCTTATTGAAAGCAGAAACGTCTCTCTTTCACCCCCCCCCCCTCGCCCCCATTATCATCTGCTCACGAACTATCCGACCCCGAATATTAAACCATAAACTGTGACTCCGGTGTCCTCCATGTTTACATTCATCTTCATTATTGTTGATTTGCGGCAAGCGTGAGGTCCGTTCAGGAGCCGTGATCAGTTCACACCCTGGAATCTGATACTGGCTTGCAGTGTGAACGCAGCCTCCGTTAAGTGTGTATAATGGCAAAAATCACAGTGTCAATCAATCTATTCATTTCACGGACTACTAAAATATGAATATGAAATATGATTATTCTAAAGTCGTCACACGGGCAGGCGCCGTGAGACGAGGCTTCTCCGGAGCCTCCCTCCGCGGTTGCCATGGCGATGTTCCCGACACCGGGTCCGGTTCACGATCTTCTCGTACACAGCTTCTCTCTCTCTCTCTCTCTCTCTCCTCTCTCTCACACGCACGGAGAGACACATCCTCAAGTCACACGTCTCCAAAAACATATAGGCTGCGTTTCTATGGTCACCAGCGGTGCCCTGGAGACTGGGTTGCCATGGCGACAGCTGTGGCTTAATGAGATTCCCCGGCAGACGGGTAACGAGAGCATTCCATCAGGACGCCTAGCAACAGCAGGTGGCTATTAGAGCTCTCTCTCTGTGTGTGTGTGTGTGTGTGTGTGTGTGTGTGTGTGTGTGTGTGTGTGTGTGTGTGTGTGTGTGTGTGTGTGTGTGTGTGTGCGTGTGTGTGTGCGTGTGTGCGTTGATGGGAGTACAATTTCACAGCTTTTCTCGCGGTTTGCGAGAGCATCCTACATAACGGGGTTAAAGCGCGTGGCATTCTACCCCCCTTCCCAGTCACTATCTTTCACTAACGTACTGGGTCCTGCACTATATGCACCTCTTCCATTCACTCTGCCCACACGCCCAAAGACCGTTTGTTATCCCAACAATGCAGTTACAACAACATTGTGTAGCTAACCAGGGTCGTGCTCATAGGTGAAGTATTTCCAACGTTCACAATTCGAAACAAGACGTATCCAGACGTACAGAGTGACGTCAACTTGAAATCTGCAAGCACTCTACACGGACCTTTAAGGCCATGCGCTCAAAACCCACCTTTTCGCCATAAACAATCCATGAGTTTGTTTTTTTTGTATTGTAGTATGACTGGTGTAGTATGTCTGTCCGTTCTCTATCTGCTTGGTTGGACTGCATGTATTTTTTCTGTTTTCGTATTGTTCCTGTCTCTTTTGTTTCTCTTTCTCTCCCGGGATGCGCCCCGGGCCGATGTAACTATTGGTTGAGGGGCGCAATATAAATAAATGTATCATATCTTATCATATCAATGACGTGGCTCTTTGGCCTGCTCTTAGTTCTTAGAACCAACGAGGTTCTACACTTCCAAAAGTGAGGTCGAATGCAATGAAGCGAACTGTCATGTTCCGTGGTATGCAGGAATGGAACTCTCTTCCCAGACATGTTAAGCAGGAGAATAGTAAATGTCGTTTCAAAATCGTGGTAAAACAACATTTTCAACCAAAGAAATTGACATTCCCTAATAGATAGTGTGTACGTAAATGAAAATGTATGCGTCTGATAAAGAGATGGGTATATATGGATGAAAAGGCATGTGTCTGATAGGGATATATTATAAAAATATTGTATAATTGGCTGATATGAACATAGATAATGTATGTAAAAGCTAAATAGTATATTATGCTGTATTGTATTATGAATTAATAATGAGTAGGTATTATTGTATTGTATTATGAATTCATAAGGCGTATATATTGTTATATTGTATTATTTTATTGTTGTTTTAATTGTCTGTATGACATGTAAATGTTGTGAGTGTATAAGTCTGTAACTGTATTTTATGTGTTATGGACCCCAGGAAGAATAGCCCCAGCACTGCTGTGGCTAATGGGGATCCAAATAAACTTAAACTTAAACTGCAAACCGTCACTAAGCGCCAGCCCAGAAGCAGAATCAGAACCAGGTTATGTATGGGTGGAACAGAGGAGGTGTGAGTCACCACCAGTACTCACTCCTTGGTGACGAGTCCTCTCGGCCCGGTGGGCGTGGCCAGGCTGGGGTCCAGACCGAGCGTGTTCAGGATGTGTCTCGCCGCCGGGCTCAGACGTAACCTGTACAGAGCAGAAACAGAGGGGGGGGGGGGGGGGGGGGGGGCTAATTTAATGACCATGGAGTTCAGACGTGCCCTCTGCCCCCCTCTGGTCCCAGAAGCATCTTCTTAGGGCTCTGGGGCGATATGGCCTAAAAATAAAATCTCAGATTTGTTCACACCACATCCGATTTACGATTTTAATCGATTCTTTTCTCTTAAAATCTAGAAACGCCAAGGAAATCATTCAGTGCAAACCTAACTTTCACCAATCTTCACTTAAAAATAAATAAATAAAAAAATAAATATATATAAAATGTTACTCTTGATCAAACAAAGATAATGTCCCTATTGGGATTAATAGTGCAATAACTTGCTTTTTCACCAAACTTCACTTAAAACAAATAAAACGTGCCTATTGATCATCAAACAAGAATGAATTTAATAAAGTGCAAAATAAAATCTAACTAATCTATCACTGTGTAAAATAAAAGGTGACTCTTAAAGAAAAAAAAAGAAAAATAAACGATGAATCGAAATGAACGGTTTTCATTTTTAGAAATCGGCCTAAATCATTCATTCGAATTAATCGATTAATCGCCCAGCCCTACATCTTACAGACCCTCATCTGCACCTTTGTTTACACGGTTTATTTTTCTCATATTTTTGTATCGAGATCAAATCGTATTGCCTATATGTATGTCTTTCTACTATTACCCTGCCCATACCTGTACCCCCCCTCCCCCTTCCCCCATGCTGCCATGCTGTCGTGTTTATTTAATGTTCGCTATTGCCTAATTACAGTCTACTGAAGCCCTTATTACAGTCTACTGAAGCCGCCCTTATTACAGTCTACTGAAGCAGCCCTTATTACAGTCTACTGAAGCCCTTATTACAGTCTACTGAAGCCCTTATTACAGTCTACTGAAGCCCTTATTACAGTCTACTGAAGCCCTTATTACAGTCTACTGAAGCCCTTATTACAGTCTACTGAAGCCCTTATTACAGTCTACTGAAGCCCTTATCACAGTCTACTGAAGCCCTTATTACAGTCTACTGAAGCCCTTATCACAGTCTACTGAAGCCCTTATTACAGTCTACTGAAGCCCTTATTACAGTCTACTGAAGCCCTTATTACAGTCTACTGAAGCAGCCCTTATTACAGTCTACTGAAGCCCTGATTACAGTCTACTGAAGCCCTTATTACAGTCTACTGAAGCCCTTATCACAGTCTACTGAAGCCCTTATTACAGTCTACTGAAGCCCTTATCACAGTCTACTGAAGCCCTTATTACAGTCTACTGAAGCCCTTATTACAGTCTACTGAAGCCCTTATTACAGTCCACTGAAGCCCTTATTACAGTCTACTGAAGCCCTTATTACAGTCTACTGAAGCCCTTATTACAGTCTACTGAAGCCCTTATTACAGTCTACTGAAGCCCCTATTACAGTCTACTGAAGCCCTTATTACAGTCTACTGAAGCCCTTATCACAGTCTACTGAAGCCCTTATTACAGTCTACTGAAGCCCTTATTACAGTCTACTGAAGCCCTTATCACAGTCTACTGAAGCCCTTATCACAGTCTACTGAAGCCCTTATCACAGTCTACTGAAGCCCTTATTACAGTCTACTGAAGCCCTTATTACAGTCTACTGAAGCCCTTATTACAGTCTACTGAAGCAGCCCTTATTACAGTCTACTGAAGCCCTTATTACAGTCTACTGAAGCCCTTATTACAGTCTACTGAAGCCCTTATCACAGTCTACTGAAGCCCTTATTACAGTCTACTGAAGCCCTTATTACAGTCTACTGAAGCCCTCATTACAGTCTACTGAAGCCCTTATTACAGTCTACTGAAGCCCTTATTACAGTCTACTGAAGCAGCCCTTATTACAGTCTACTGAAGCCCTTATCACAGTCTACTGAAGCCCTTATTACAGTCTACTGAAGCCCTTATTACAGTCTACTGAAGCCCTTATTACAGTCTACTGAAGCAGCCCTTATTACAGTCTACTGAAGCCCTTATTACAGTCTACTGAAGCCCTTATCACAGTCTACTGAAGCCCTTATTACAGTCTACTGAAGCCCTTATTACAGTCTACTGAAGCCCTTATTACAGTCTACTGAAGCCCTTATTACAGTCTACTGAAGCCCTTATTACAGTCTACTGAAGCCCTTATTACAGTCTACTGAAGCAGCCCTTATTACAGTCTACTGAAGCCCTTATTACACTCTACTGAAGCCCTTATTACAGTCTACTGAAGCCCTTATTACAGTCTACTGAAGCCCTTATTACAGTCTACTGAAGCAGCCCTTATTACAGTCTACTGAAGCCCTTATTACAGTCTACTGAAGCAGCCCTTATTACAGTCTACTGAAGCCCTTATTACAGTCTACTGAAGCCCTTATTACAGTCTACTGAAGCCCTTATTACAGTCTACTGAAGCCCTTATTACAGTCTACTGAAGCCCTTATTACAGTCTACTGAAGCAGCCCTTATTACAGTCTACTGAAGCCCTTATTACAGTCTACTGAAGCCCTTATTACAGTCTACTGAAGCCCTCATTACAGTCTACTGAAGCCCTTATCACAGTCTACTGAAGCAGCCCTTATTACAGTCTACTGAAGCCCTTATTACAGTCTACTGAAGCCCTTATTACAGTCTACTGAAGCCCTTATTACAGTCTACTGAAGCCCTTATTACAGTCTACTGAAGCCCTTATTACAGTCTACTGAAGCCCTTATTACAGTCTACTGAAGCCCTTATCAGTCTACTGAAGCCCTTATTACAGTCTACTGAAGCAGCCCTTATTACAGTCTACTGAAGCCCTTATCACAGTCTACTGAAGCCCTTATCACAGTCTACTGAAGCCCTTATTACAGTCTACTGAAGCCCTTATCACAGTCTACTGAAGCCCTTATTACAGTCTACTGAAGCCCTTATCAGTCTACTGAAGCCCTTATTACAGTCTACTGAAGCCCTTATTACAGTCTACTGAAGCCCTTATTACAGTCTACTGAAGCCCTTATCACAGTCTACTGAAGCCCTTATTACAGTCTACTGAAGCCCTTATACAGTCTACTGAAGCAGCCCTTATCACAGTCTACTGAAGCAGCCCTTATTACAGTCTACTGAAGCCCTTATTACAGTCTACTGAAGCAGCCCTTATTACAGTCTACTGAAGCCCTTATTACAGTCTACTGAAGCCCTTATTACAGTCTACTGAAGCCCTTATTACAGTCTACTGAAGCAGCCCTTATTACAGTCTACTGAAGCCCTTATTACAGTCTACTGAAGCCCTTATTACAGTCTACTGAAGCCCTTATTACAGTCTACTGAAGCCCTTATTACAGTCTACTGAAGCCCGTATTACAGTCTACTGAAGCCCGTATTACAGTCTACTGAAGCCCTTATTACAGTCTACTGAAGCCCTTATTACAGTCTACTGAAGCCCTTATTACAGTCTACTGAAGCCCTTATCAGTCTACTGAAGCCCTTATTACAGTCTACTGAAGCCCTTATCAGTCTACTGAAGCCCTTATTACAGTCTACTGAAGCCCTTATTACAGTCTACTGAAGCCCTTATCACAGTCTACTGAAGCCCTTATTACAGTCTACTGAAGCCCTTATACAGTCTACTGAAGCAGCCCTTATCACAGTCTACTGAAGCCCTTATTACAGTCTACTGAAGCCCTTATTACAGTCTACTGAAGCCCTTATTACAGTCTACTTATGCACCATTTATGTTCAATAACAACAGGCCTTCACCAAAGCAACAACATCTAACCTCTCACCCCCTTCTTAATCTGATCCAGCTGCGGGGGGAAGAATCCGAGCGTGACTGTGGACTCAGCGTAAAAATGTGTTTGCATAATCAAATAGGCTCTGGCTTTGAAGGCATCTTGTTGCCGCTACTCTTCTGCTTCCTGCAGCAGTATTTATTGTGTCAATAGGGCAGGGAGGTGTAGTCTGACGTCACTGGTTGTTCCACCCGTATAGGGATTCATCATTGGGGAAATGGATCATCGGCTATTGTCACAATTCTGCCGCATGGAAATTGAAAAGCTTAAATTTTTGCACAAAATGAGTTCCCTTCTATACACTAACATTATTGTTTAAGCATTTTTAGGTTGAAATAAAAGTAGTTATAAGGTTTTTAATTTGTCGTTAAAAACGAACTACACTTACCAGTAGGCAGTAGAATGCCCGTCTTTCAGAGCTGTCGCCTACCGTACTTTTCTCACTATAAGCCGCACTGGACTATAAGCCGCAGGTGTTTTAATGTTTAATTACCATATGTAATTAACATTGGGACACAATACTGTCGGACAAATAACAAGAATTACCATATTTACAAGTTGTATTAAGTTTAGCAAATAAGGGAACAGATAAATAACATTTCAATGCAGTCAAAAAAGCAATATTTAGATTTTTACATTTTCGGGTTTGGTCATGTCGAGTCACATATAAGCCGCACCGTTATATAAGCCGCAGGGTCGAAAAATGGGGAAAAAAGGTGCGGCTTATAGTCCGAAAAGTACGGTAATCCCCGTCACGGCCAGGGGATACCAAGCTAGTAGGGGTGTAACGGTACACAAACACCACGGCTCGGTACGTATCTCGGTTTTGAAGTCACGGTTCGGTACGGGTTTTCGGTACAGTGGGGGAAAGTTTGGCTTTCCATGTTCCACTCAGGGGTGATGTAGTGTGCAGTAACTAATTGTACTTGTAGGGCTGTCAACAAATATTCTATATTGAAATTAATAATCGAAAAAAAGAATAGTAATTATATTAGATTGTCGTTGGTGGTTAACATACCGTTGTATTCGTTCGGTACGGTACACACTGAAACGGTTCGGTACGGATATATCTGGCTTCATAACATGTATGTGCCCGTCTCAGATTACTTTATAGTTTTTAAGGTGGCTTAGGGCTGGGCGTATAAAACGATAACTGTAACTGAGGGGTACAATTCCCTGACTGTATTGATAAGTATGGTATCATTAAACCACTACCGCTTTATGTACTTTAATTACTGGCCATACAGTACACAATATATGAATATGATGAACACTTCCCACAATGAAATCGGTTCCAGTCAAAGGTATTAATCAAGTATTTAATGGAGCAAAAGGTACATAGGATACTTTACATTATTCTTTGAATGCACTTGTAAGGCAAAGGAGTATGCGTAGGCAAATCAATAACGAATGTCCATTCTCTGGTTACGCAGGAGGTAATTATACAACCCGAATCTTAGGGAATTATATCTATGGTGCACTAGTAATCTAGCGGGAGATACTGGAAGGGGTTCCCACTGGTTGTAAGCCAGCAGGGGGGGTAGAAGATCTGTCGGTAGTAGGACGTCTGGTCAACGATGACTAGGGAGACTTCAGGTACAGAAGCCGGTGCAGTAGCCTCTTGATCCACAGACGAATACAGCTTGGTTCTCTTGTAGACTGTAGCTCCACAGGGAAGAAAGCTAGTCGGCCTCAGGCTCTCTGGGCGCCGACTCGACTTGACTCCTCTCGGGGTAAATCCAACACGTGCAGGCATCGACGATTATCCGCTCCATAAATCACAGGACCAAAGCAAATATATTCCAGCCGCAAAGGGCTATGTAGTCGTCGGGTAGATTAATCCAGTGTACATGTCCATACGGCTCTCGTCTAGGTCTCCTCGGGTGAAAGCGCCATGTGGTCGGCCCAGCCTGGACAAGAACTCTAGCTAATACGAGAAAGCGTTGGAGATGCTGGTCACTGTAGAACTTTAACCGCACGATACACTATACACAAATAGACTATTATTTACCTAATAGAAACTATGTCGCACTCGACGGTATAGCGCCAAACTCTGACAATTCAGTTATTAATTCGCACGCGGTCTCGATGCTCTATTCTGAGGCCAAACAGGCCATACTTCACCGCACGTTGTATCGTGGGTGAGGCTTCAACTTATCGGTAACATACTAAGGACGAAGGGTACGGAGGTAAGGGGCTAAGGGGCTTCTACATTCACCTGCGCCATATTTATACGCACGGTGAACAAACTAGTTCCACTCTCATTTCTGTCGCGTATCCCTGGGCAAGGGCGGGCATGTCCAGACACATCTTGACGGTGACTTTGAACCTGGCTCCGGAGGCCGGTCCCTGGCGCCGGTGGACCGCTGTCCAATAGGAGAATGGAATATTATGGTCTGGGCTAAAGGGATATTCCGTGTATATGTACAAGGAATATACAGGGGATATCAAACGATATACAAATACCATGCATATCAATAAATAAATATATATATTCGGTTTAATCTGATCCTTTGTAACAATAACGATAATTAATTTTATGTCTTCTACATGCACGTGTAATGTATGTATGTTTACTTTATAGTTTGTATGTCTTCTACAAGTACGTGTATGTCTCAGATTACTTTATAGAGTTTTTATGTCTTCTACATGTACATGTGTATGTCTCCGTTTACTTTATAGTTTTTATGTCTTCTACATGTACACGTGTATGTCTCCGTTTACTTTATAGTTTTTATGTTTTCTACATGTACATGTGTGTCTCTGTTTACTTTATATAGTTTTAAGGTGTCTTCTACATACACGTGTATATATATATATATATATATTTGTATGTGTATATATATTAGTGGTGCACGATATATCGGCCGCTGATATAATATCGGGCGATACGGAACTTTTTTTACACATCGGTATCGTTCCGATATCAAAATAGGGCAGATATTAAATATATATATATTTTTTTTAATGTATAATTTTTTTTAACATGTTTTGGCCTTAAATTGTTTCAAAATATCAGTAATTTCTAAAAAAATAAGTTACAAAAGTAAAAAAATAAATGCGTTTTGGAAAATAGCTCTTTATTTAATTATCATAAAAAAGTGTTTTCTATACAGAGATATTGACATCGGTAAATATCGGTAAATATCGGTATCGGCCAGGACAGCAATATTACTATCGGTTATCGGTATCGGCCACAATTTTCACATCGGTGCATCACTAATATATATATATATATATATATATATATATATATATATATATATATATATATATATGTTTGTGGCTGGCTACAGGCTGCTGTTAATGATCTGATTGACGAGAGAGGTGGATAGGCGGGCAGTGCCACTTACGGTCCTGAGGTGGCTGCTCTGGGTGGAGGAGGTGGTGGAGGAGGAGCCACGGCTGCAGGAGGAGGAGCCACGGCTGCAGGAGGAGCAGGAGGAGGAGCCACGGCCTCTGGGGGAGGCATCTCTACCTGCTTCCAGTCCTCACCCTCCTCCACCATGAGGGCGATGAGGGTT
This sequence comes from Notolepis coatsorum, assembly GCF_963971535.1. Classification (NCBI taxonomy): domain Eukaryota; kingdom Metazoa; phylum Chordata; class Actinopteri; order Aulopiformes; family Paralepididae; genus Notolepis; species Notolepis coatsorum. The sequence goes on from NC_140182.1 coordinate 7,508,407, forward strand.
CCCAGAGGAACACTGCGACTGCCCTCCTGCATCTGAGGAGACAAGCGAGGGAGAGAGAGAGGAGGGAGGAGAGAGAGAGCGGAGGGGGGAAGAGAGAGAGGAGGGAGGAGAGAGAGATAGAGAGAGAGAGAGAGAGAGAGGAGGGAGGAGAGAGAGAGGAGGGAGGAGAGAGAGAGGAGGGGGGAGAGAGAGAGGAGGGAGGAGAGAGAGAGGAGGGGGGAGAGAGAGAGGAGGGGGGAGAGAGAGGAGGGAGGAGAGAGAGAGAGGAGGGGGGAGAGAGAGGAGGGAGGAGAGAGAGAGAGAGCGAGAGAGAGGAGGGGGGAGAGAGAGAGGAGGGGGGAGAGAGAGGAGGGGGCAGAGAGAGAGAGAGCGAGAGGAGTGAGGAGGAGAGAGAGAGAGAGCGAGAGAGATAGGAGAGAGAAGAGAGGGAGAGAGAAATGAGTGAGGAGAGAGAGAGCGAGAGAGTAGAGAGAGAGAGGAGTGAGGAGTGAGGAGTGAGGAGTGAGGAGTGAGGAGAGAGGAGAGAGGAGAGAGGAGAGAGGAGAGAGGAGAGAGGAGAGAGGAGAGAGGAGAGAGGAGAGAGAGAGAGAGAGAGAGAGAGAGGAGAGAGAGAGAGAGAGAGAGAGAGAGAGAGAGAAAAAGAGAGAGAGAGAGAGACAGACATAAGAAAAGCTGCTTCATACACTTCATAACAGTGAGGGAAAACACTAAAATAGCCATCCTTGTGGACAGTGTGTTGGGTGGTAACACGTTACTAGTAACGCAATTAGGTAATAATAATATTACTTTTATCCGGTAACGAGTAGTGTAACTGATAACTATTAAAGTTTCAGTACTAATATTATAGTTAAATATGAAATAATAACTGGTTACAACGTTACTTTTACCTTCTGAAAGCAAATAATCCTATTCCATATCAACATATTCAGGGCCTGGACTGGATTCTAACCAAGGAGGACTGGATTCTAACCAAGGAGGACTGGATTCTAACCAGATTCTAACCAAGGAGGACTGGATTCTAACCAGATTCTAACCAAGGAGGACTGGATTCTAACCAGATTCTAACCAAGGAGGACTGGATTCTAACCAAGGAGAACTGGATTCTAACCAAGGAGGACTGGATTCTAACCAAGGAGAACTGGATTCTAACCAAGGAGGACTGGATTCTAACCAAGGAGGACTGGATTCTAACCAAGGAGAACTGGATTCTAACCAAGGAGGACTGGATTCTAACCAAGGAGGACTAGATTCTAACCAAGGAGGACTGGATTCTAACCAGATTCTAACCAAGGAGGACTGGATTCTAACCAGATTCTAACCAAGGAGAACTGGATTCTAACCAGATTCTAACCAAGGAGGACTAGATTCTAACCAAGGAGGACTGGATTCTAACCAATGAGAACTGGATTCTAACCAAGGAGGACTGGATTCTAACCAAGGAGGACTGGATTCTAACCAAGGAGGACTGGATTCTAACCAAGGAGGACTGGATTCTAACCAAGGAGGACTGGATTCTAACCAAGGAGGACTGGATTCTAACCAAGGAGGACTAGATTCTAACCAAGGAGGACTGGATTCTAACCAATGAGAAGCATGCAAATACGAAACGGGGGACCCGGCGAACGCCCCCGCGGTTAAAGGAAGGCGGGCCAAAGAGCCACATAAGGACAGGGATTCGCCGAGATTCAAGTGTGAACCAGCAAGTCTTGAGTGCGATTGACTAAATGATCAGACGACGTTGTCTAAGGTCCTCCAGGTCATCCGGTGGAGGACTCCCGAGGCCCCTGGAGATCCACTGGTTGATTGCCCACCACTGGGTCAGAGGGACCACAACAAGTAGCTCTCGACAACCCACTCGTTAAGGCTGCAGCAGTGGGGAGCTCTCAGCAGACAATCAACCGACCCATTTCAAACCCTGGCCTCTTCTCAAGTCAAGTGTTCCTCTAATGCCCTCGGGGGACATTCAAGTGTCAGAGCCATAGATCTATAGATATCTATGGTCAGAGCAACTCTCCGGCCAATGGCAGCAGTCCAATGGCCACCGACTGTGGTGTGTCGTGGTGGGGGGTGTGTCTGTGGTGGGGGGGTGTGTCTGTGGTGGGGGGGTGTGTCTGTGGTGGGGGGTGTGTCTGTGGTGGTGGGTGTGTCGTGGTGGGGGGTGTGTCTGTGGTGGGGGGTGTGTCTGTGGTGGGGGGTGTGTCTGTGGTGGGGGGTGTGTCGTGGTGGGGGGTGTGTCTGTGGTGGGGGGTGTGTCTGTGGTGGGGGGTGTGTCTGTGGTGGGGGGTGTGTCTGTGGTGGGGGGTGTGTCTGTGGTGGGGGGTGTGTCATGGTGGGGGGTGTGTCATGGTGGGGGGTGTGTCATGGTGGGGGGTGTGTCTGTGGTGGGGGGTGTGTCTGTGGTGGGGGGGGTGTCATGGGGGGGGGTGTGTCTGTGGTGGGGGGTGTGTCGTGGTGGGGGGTGTGTCATGGGGGGGGTGTGTCTGTGGTGGGGGGTGTGTCGTGGTGGGGGGTGTGTCTGTGGTGGGGGGGGGGGGGGGGTGTGTCTGTGGTGGGGGGGGGGGGTGTGTCTGTGGTGGGGGGTGTGTCGTGGTGGGGGGGGGGTGTGTCTGTGGTGGGGGGGGGGGTGTCGTGGTGGGGGGGGGGGTGTCGTGGTGGGGGGGGTGTCTGTGGTGGGGGGTATGTCTGTGGTGGGGGGGGGGTGTGTCTGTGGTGGGAGGTGTGTCGTGGTGGGGGGGGGTGTGTCTGTGGTGGGGGGTGTGTCTGTGGTGGGGGGGGGGGTGTCGTGGTGGGGGGTGTGTCTGTGGTGGGGGGGGGGGTGTCGTGGTGGGGGGTGTGTCTGTGGTGGGGGGTGTGTCTGTGGTGGGGGGTGTGTCTGTGGTGGGGGGTGTGTCTGTGGTGGGGGGGGGGTGTCGTGGTGGGGGGTGTGTCTGTGGTGGGGGGTGTGTCTGTGGTGGGGGGTGTGTCTGTGGTGGGGGGTGTGTCTGTGGTGGGGGGTGTGTCTGTGGTGGGGGGTGTGTCTGTGGTGGGGGGTGTGTCGTCGAATCAGAAAGGTCTTTATTGCCAAGTAGGTTGACAAATACACTGAATTTAATTAGGTTGTTTGGTGACAGACAGTTACAGTAGAATATGATAGAAATGGAAACAAATTCCCCCAGTCGTTGCCGCCGCCGCCACCACCTCCCCCCCCCCCCCTCCACCTCCCCCTCCACCGGGCACCGTTAAGCAATAGCGGCGCTCCAATAAATAAACCCATCGTGTCCGCCTGACCAGAAGGAGCAGCGGGACGTGGGAACACCTGCGCTCGCGGCGGCTCGCCTCTCAGTGCGTCTCACTTCAGCTCGCGGTAAAGCCCGGCGGTGCCTCTGGCAGAGAGACCCGGAGGAGGGGGAGGGGGAGGGGGGACGGGACGGTCTTCTTCTCAGAGCGAGAGGGGGAAGCCGGGGAGGTTCTCCAATCCACTCCAACTTTATTTATAAAGCGCTTCGACAGCCACAGGGGCACAAAGTGCTGTACAGAGGGAGCATATTAAAAACTATAAGCAGCACTAAAAATAGATAAAAGAACAAGGAGTACTAAAAAGAGAAAAAAAAGATAAACATAGGCAACGATACAAATTTAAATAGATGAGTACTTAAAAGCAAAAGGGACACACAGTAACAAAACGATACAACAATAACACAGTACAACAATAAGATCATAAAATCAACAAGCCAGAACAAGTGTCGAAAGCCAGAGAGAAAAGGTGGGTCTTAAGGAGGCCTTTGAAACGGTGATGAGGCCTAATCTGCAGCGGCAGCTTGTTCCACATTTTGGGGGCGACAGCGGAGAATAAGGCACGGCCCCCCCCTGAGCTTACGCCTAGTTGTAGGCACCACAGGGAGGAGCAGCTGGTCAGCTGACCTGAGGGAGCGAGAAGGTGTATAGACCTGCAGCAGCTCAGAGAGGTAGGGTGGGGCGAGGTCATGAAGAGCTTTAAAAAGCAAATAAAAGACGTGGTCATATTTAAGAGTGCCAGTTAACCCTTTCACCGCCACACGACAGCCGGTTAACCCTTTCACTGTGACAATACAGAAGGTTAGCCCTTTTACTATCACACAAACCGACGGCGATGCTCCATCATTAGCGTCACTAGCTCCGCAAATGCGGAGCTAATGATGCTAATGATGGAGCATCGCCGTCGGTTGTGTGATAGTAAAAGGGCTAACCTTCTGTCGCGTGGCAGTGAAGACGCGCAGCTGCGTTCCGCACCATCTGAAGGCGAGCCACCGAGGATCCACTCACCCCTCTACGTTGACGTCTAGAGCCACGGACGTGAGGTCAGTCTCTAGGCATCGGTGAAATGGTGACCGGCCGCAGGTTGGACCTCCAACGGTCCTGCCTGTTAAGCCTTAAGGTCCCCCTATAGGAGACTTTTCTTTTCTTTATCATAAATCGATCAATAGAGACCGTATTAGATCCCCAATTATCATATCATGGGGTATCATTGGAAAGCCACACTCATTGGCTACGACCCTGTGCAAAGACTTTCGAGATCGCCAAATGATTGACGGAGCTAGAGCCCCGAGAGTCGGGGGTGTTAATGTGTACTTTTGCGTACTTTGGGGCACGCCTCACATATCGGCATGTAACTCGAGAACCGCTGAACGGATTTTGTCACCTGAAAGGGCAATCGACACACGCAAGCCACTAGAGGTCGGCAAAGGATCGTCCACATGTGGGCCCTTGGATGTTAAGAGGTCAATGTTTTTAAATATTTATTTTTTGTGGCCAGGTGTAAAGACCATAACCCTATCAAAAACAGTAGTCAAAGTGTATATTTTCATTTTTACCGATGTTTTATACGATTTATCGGAAATACAAATTTATCGGAAAAATGCTAATTATCGTAAAAACCGCAAGGAAATGACTAAATCCAGATTAAACCCTGCCATTGGATGTATGATTTGACCATAATAAGGTCAAGGTCAAGTTCAAGGTAAAATATGAATTTATAATTAAAATCGATTATCATTAATTACTGTATCTACAAATCCTTCTGTTTAATCATCTTCCCGCGGTTCATTTGCTTAGATTTTTTGTACACATGATCTCAATAAGGTGGTGAATGAGCTCAGTGAGCATGTTCTCCTACCCGTATACATTTTTTATCAAAGATGCAAAAATCATAAATCATAATTTATATTCTCCTTTGTTTCATCACAATTTACTCAAGCCTAGTAACAGACACAATATTTCTGACACTGGAAATACATACCCCCAGGTCCCTAGATGTTCCTAGATACCAAGAACATGCAAATTGACCTTGCAGAAGTGGAGCAATCTTCCATTTACTTAGGCATGTACCTTTAGGCGAAATACGGTTTACAGATTAACAGGGTCCAGATTCTCCCCTCTGTGTTGCAGAGTTTAAAACCTAGATCTCCAACCTTTGTCAATCAAGTCGTACGTGTTTTAATTGATTTGCTATGCTTACTCGTCTTGTTTTTACGATTTCATATGCCTCTTTTAGCTTGAATAAAAAGTTTATTTTTGAACATATTCTTTACATTCCTCTAAATAAATCATAATATCAAGCTTTGTCAAACAGAATAATCAGAATGAAAAAGAAATTATAAACAAAAAGTCAAGAGCAATGTAGTTAGTTGACATGTTCAAAAAAGGAGTAGAGGGAAGCTAAGCTTATTGATCCCTACCCCCTTACATGTTTTCCTCCATTAATTTTACTTGATATAACATAATTTTGTATAATACATTATATAATATTTTAGCTCTTTTAGCTTAACTCCGTACGTACACTCGTCGTGACGGTAAATGAGGGAAACCTCAGTTGCCTTTCGAGTTTAAAAAAGGTTTGAAATGGAATGAAAGGAGGACTGGATATAACCATTCTAGGGCTGACCTTCGATTATTTTTTTTGGAATTCAAAGCTTCGGGGCCGAGATTCGATTTTAATTCGAAGCTTCCAAATTAAAAAAAAATATATATATATATATTTTTTTTAATGTTGTGGGACTTGTACAGCACTTTGTTCAACTTTGTCAGTGCTGTAAAGTTTAAACCTTTTTAAATCTTAGACAAACTAAACACTTTGCTTTCATGGAATATTGTAAGCCGTCATTTGAGGCTTTATAAAAGCAGCACAATGAACACAAATCTGTCAGTGCCGAGTCCGACCTCATCTTCAGAGTTGATTTTGCAAAAAAAATAAATAAAAAAAAAATCTTAATCGAATTTTATTTTCATATTCGAATCCCATGCCCATCGAACGAAGCTTCGAAGCTTCGAAGTATTTAAGACAGCCGCTAAACCATTCCATTCTATTTACCAGCCTGCCGGGGGCCTAACGCCAGGTCCGATTAAAAGACGGAAGGTATTATCCCACGGCCGGGCCGCGGCCTGCGGGCAACGCTGTGACACACGTACACCTCCTCGCTGAGTAGCGCCGCTGACACACGGGGGGCCATCTCTCTGCGTCGTTCCCTGTGTGCCGAAAGGCTGCAGGTCGTACGTGGGCAGTGTGTAGCTTCTTCCTCCCTGTTCTCCGTGCTCAGAGTGTCCTCTGTGGCACCTCTCCGCGCCCCGACAGGGAGCTGATGGATGGGCACGGAGCCGAAAGGGACGCACGCGGAAATCGGGACTTCTGGAAATTTCCATAGATACTCGCTCCCTGGAGTTCCCAGGGGGTTTTCCTTGTAGTAGAGAGGCAGAGAGACGGAATGTGGACTGCTGCTGCTGCTACTACTATTACTGTTGTTGTTACTACTACTATTACTACTACTATTACTACTATTACTACTGCTACTATTACTATTACTATTACTACTACTATTACTGCTACTATTACTACTACTATTACTATTACTACTACTACTGCTACTATTACTACTACTATTACTGCTACTATTACTGCTACTATTACTACTACTACTGCTACTATTACTACTGCTATTACTACTACTATTACTACTATTACTACTACTACTATTACTACTACTATTACTGCTACTATTACTACTACTATTACTATTACTACTACTACTGCTACTATTACTACTACTATTACTACTATTACTACTGCTACTATTACTACTACTACTACTGCTACTATTACTACTACTACTACTACTACTACTACTACTACTACTACTATTACTACTACTATTACTGTTACCACTACTGTTACAAAGGATCAGATTAAACCGAATATATATATTTATTGATTGATATATATTGCATAGTATTTGTATATCGTTTGATATCCCTTGTATATTCCTTGTACATATACACGGAATATCCCTTTAGCCTATTACAGACCATAATACTTCATTCTCCTATTGGACAGCGGTCCACAGGCGCCGGGGCCGTGCCTCCAGAGTCAGGTTCAAAGCCACCGTCAAGACATGTCTGTACATGCCCGGCCTTGCCCAGGGATACGAGACAGAAATGAGGTTGGCACTAGATTGTTCGCCGTGCATATAAATATGGCGCAGGTGAATACAGAAGTAGAGTTACCCAATAAGTTGAAGCCTCACCCACGATACTCCGTGCGGTGAAGTATGGCCTGTTTGGCCCCAAATAGAGCATTGAGACCGCGTGCGAATTAATAACTGAATTGTCAGAGTTTGGCGCTATACCGTCGAGTGCGACATATTTCTATTAAGTCAGTAATAGTCTATTTGTGTATAGTGTATCGTGCGGCTAAAGTTCTACAGTGACCAGCATCACCAACGCTTCCTCGTACCAGCTAGAGTGCTTATCCAGGCTGGGCTGCTTTCATGGCGCTTTCACCCGAGGAGACCTAGACGAGAACCGTGTGGACATGTACACTGGATTAATCTACCCGACGACTACATAGCCCTTTGCGGCTGGATTATATTTGTTTTGGTCCTGTGATTTATGGAGCGGAGAATCGCCGACGCCTACACGTGTTGGATTTACCCTGTGAGGAGACCAGTCGAGTCTGCGCCTCAGAGAGCCTGAGGCCGGCTAGCTTTCTTCACTGTGGAGCTACAGTCTACGGAGAACAGCTGTATTCGTCTGTGGATCAAGAGGCTATTGCACCGTCTCCTGTACTTGGAGTCTCCTTAGTCATCGTTGACCAGACTCTCTACTACCGACAGATCCTCTACCCCTGCTGGCTTACAACCGGGGGGACCCTTCCAGTATCTCCCGCTATATATTACTAGTGTACCATAGATATAATTCCCTAAGATTCAGGTTGTATAATTACCTCCTGCGTAACCAGAGAATGGACATTCATTATTGATTTGCCTACGCACATTCCTTTGCCTTATAAGCGCATCCAAAGTAAAATACAGAGAAGTATATTATGTACCTTTTGCTGCAATAAATACTTGATTACACCTTTGTGTGGAACCGATTCATTGTGGGAAGTGTTCATCATATTTATATATCATGTACTGTATGGCCAGTAATTAAAGTACATAAAGCGGTAGTGGTTTAATGATACCATACTTATCAATACAGTCAGGGAATTGTACCCCTCAGTTACAATTGGTCCTTCGAGCCGGAGGGTAACTAGTGTAATATTAATATAGTGGTATTAATATTGACATGGCCAATGATGAACACTCCACAAAACGGTTCTCCTAAAGTAGATCGCCCGCAGCGTAGACGGCAGACACCTCAGTACTTAGAGGATTACGTTGCCAATATACTACCTAGCTTTCTACAGACGGTAAACGCGGAAAAAGTAGATAGTAAAATTATGTCCGACCCTATCGACCAGGCTACCCCGCCAATAGAGGCCCTAGTGGGTTCTAACGTAACTGACCAAGCTCACGGTAGGGACCAGGAGGGACCCGACATGACTTTACCCCCCGCCAAGACCGAAGAAGTAGTCCCCGGAGAGCTCCAGGATAAAGACAGCCCTCCAGGGATGGAACTCTACCCGCTACAAGAAGAGGAGAGCACCCCGGAGATGGATCTCCAGGACTCGCCACAGGAGAACAGATCTCCAACGAGTACTGCCAGGAGCGGATCACCTCAACCAGCGTCTTCCCCCAGCGAGGCGGACAAGATGCTGGCACAGGCATTCCTCGCCAGCCTAGCAGCCTCAACAGAGCGCGATCGACTCCAAGCACAGACGCTTAGTGAGCGCGAACATTCTTCCATGGAAAGAGAACGCCTTCAGGCGCAGCAACGGAGCGACGAAGATCGTATACGTCTGGAGATTAGACGCCTTCAGACGGAAGAGAATATGGTAAGGGACCGGGCCGAAGCCCAGCGCGCCGCCGCCGAAGCCCAGCGCGCGGCTGCCGGTGCCCAAAGAGAAGCAGAGCGCGACCTCGCTCTCACCAAGCGCGAAGCCGAGCGCGACCGATTACAAGCGCAGATAATGGAGCAGCTGATCACCAGGGCAACACCCCCTCCCTCCGCACGGGGTTCCAGGGCCTCGTCAAGACAAGGGTCAAGGGCACCCTCCCCTACCCGATCAAGCGACCCTGAGCCCGACCACCAGAGAGAGCCTATACCCCCCTCCGAACCCTTCCCCGACCGGTCCAAGTGAGACCCAGCTACAAGGAAGAAACGGTCTACACCGCGGAGAGGCTAAATAGACGACTACAGGATCTAGAGGACCTGCCAGAGGAAGAAGAAGAGGGAGAGGAGGAGAGTCAAGCCCGACAGCAGCACAGTACTCCACAGGACCAGGAGGTCCAGTACAGCCCAGGCTCTACCCCCGCGGCTCTGCGCTACAGACCCCCGACTCAATTCACGGGTGAGCTTGACGCACGACCAGCCCCGAGGAACAGCACCTGGATACGCGGGCCATGGTACCCAGCAGGTACCAGCCCACCAAGAGGCGTAAGAGGAGACTCGCCTAGGAGGCCTCTCTTCCAACGCTCACCGATGTGCCAGCCATCCATGGCATCATACATTGGCACACCGACGTTTCCGGACTTCACCCACGAGAACAGAGCACAGTACACGGAGCTACGAATGTGCTTAGAGACAATGATGTCCGATGTAGCTGATGAACCGTACAAGTATGCTATCCTACTGAAGCACCTCAAGGTGCCCCGAGCGCACAATATAGCGCTGGCCTATGCCACCTCTACTACCCCATACACAGCGGCTCTAGCAGCACTCGACCAAAGATATGGACGCATATGGGACTACGTAATACAAGAGATAAGGCATATTGACCGCCTACCCCCAGCCACAGACAATCGCTCACTAGATGACCTGTCTATCAAGGTACAATCCCTGGTAGGGATGCTGGGGGCGCAAAGAGAAAAGGGTATGCACGAACTGTACGCGAACTCTAATGCCGAGAGGATTTTAGAGAAGCTTCCGCCCGCCCGACAAGAGCGCTTCAGGCGGCAAAGAGACCACCGTGATCCTAACGGTCCCGAGCCATCCCTCCTAGACCTAGCCGACTTCCTGGCGAGAGAAGTCAACAGCCTACGGTTGGATACGTTCATGCGGAGCACCCCAAGCTCCAGAGAGGGACCTAGGATGGCCGAAGATTGGTGACCGTCATGCACCAATCAGAATCAGTACCGAGCAGCAAGAACCACAGTACCCCCTCGATGAAAGAGAAGTGGAAGATGGTGTGCCCGTACTGCGAAAAGGAACACTGGTTGTCACAATGTGACACGTTCAAGAAGATGACCGCCGACGAGGTGAGTCAATGGATAAAGTCCAACCGACGCTGTTACCGATGTGTGCGCAGTCACATGGCAGCCGATTGCCGCTTAAAGAAGAGGTGTAATCGGTGTGACGGAGCCCACCTAGATGTCCTACACGACAGTAACAGAAGAAAGCCTGCACCCTCAAGCAGCACAAAGGCAAGTGTTATGTACATTGACCCCGCCAGCAGCGGGGGCGCCCGGGTGCTCTTAAAGGTGGTCCGCGTAACACTGAGTTACCAAGATAAGGTCATGGACACTTACGCCGTCCTTGACGACGGGTCAGAGAAGACCCTTCTCCTCGCGTCCGCTGCGGCCCAGCTGGGGCTGCGGGGGAGCGAAAACCAGATGACGATTCGGACAATAAGAAGAGATCTAAAGACGATAAAGGGCGAGAATGTCTCCTTCACTATCGCAGCAAGCGGGCAGCCAGAGAGACGGTATAGGATTACTAACGCTTTCACCAGCCAAGAAATAGGCCTGTCGCAGTACACCTACCCCAACGCCAAGCTGATGGATAAATATGTGCACCTGCGTCAACTACCTATACCGCTCATAGACGGTGCCACCCCGACCCTGCTGATAGGCTCCGACCATGCAGACCTCATCGTCCCGATTGACCGGGTCCACACAGGGCCCAGAGGCTGTCCTGCAGCAGTCGAGACCCGCCTAGGATGGACATTACAAGGCCCCCTCGCTAAGTCTCTTAACCGAACAGCAGCCACTAACTGCCTCCACTCCAGAGTGACAGAAGAAGACACCACCCTCCTACAGCATGTCGAGAGGCTATGGACACTAGAGACAATGCCCTTTAAGAACGAAAAGAAAGACATTCGTTCCAAGGAAGACATTTACGCTATAGCCCTCCTCGAGCAGGGGACAAAGAGAGTCAAAGTCAACGGAGTGATGAGATACGCAACTCCACTCCTGAGGCGAGAGGGTATGCCTACCTTCCACGCCCCAAAAGAAGCGACGGAGCGGTATCTATTGAACACAGAGCGGCGCCTAGCCAGAGACCCCGCTCAAGAGACTGTGTACCACGCTGAGATTAACAAGCTAATCACAGCGGGACACAAAGAAAATTGACATTAAAGAGGCCGATCAGACGACCGAATCATGGTACGTGCCGCACCACAAAGTCCACCACAACGGCAAGGATCGTATTGTGTTCAACTGCAGCTACCAGATCGGATCACAAAATCTGAATAAAGAGCTCTTGCCCGGCCCAACACTCGGCCCCTCTCTACTAGGCGTGTTACTACGTTTCCGCCAAGACAAGGTGGCCATCAGCGGCGACATCAAAGGGATGTTCCTGCAGGTGAGACTAGTGGAGGAGGACAAGCCCCTGCTGCGGTTCCTATGGAGAAAGAGGATCGGGGATGAGCAACCAGCCATCTATCAATGGGAAGTCCTCCCTTTCGGAACCACATGCAGCCCATGCTGTGCTACGTCTGCACTGCAAAAACACGTCGCAGAGGACCCAGCAGCTGATGAAGAGGTCCGACAAAGTGTAGGAAATAGTTTCTACGTGGACAACTGTCTGCAAAGCGTCTCGACGCCAGAAGAAGCCGAGGCCCTTCTACTCAAGCTCCGCGCCTCCCTGATCAAAGGCGGCTTTGATCTCAGGCAGTGGGCCAGCAGCGACCCGCAAGTATTGCGCAGCCTCTCCCCCGAGGACAAGGCAGCAAGCAGCGAGACCTGGATGGCGACCATCCCAGGAGAAGCCCAAGAAATGACATTAGGACTAGTCTGGCGCTTCAAAACAGACTCGCTCCATTATAAACACACACCCCTGACCAAGGAGCAGGGAAGGTCGACTGCACTACCGACCACCAGACGGAGTGTATACAGAACACTCGCCAGACAACATGACCCGTTGGGATGTATTCTACCTTACACCACCAGGGCAAAGATGATTGTAAGAGCGTTATGGGACAAGGACCAGGGCTGGGACGACCCCATACCCGAACACCTTGCATCCACATGGAGAGAGTGGGAGACGGAACTCAGCTCACTCCCAGGTGTCAACATACGCCGCAGCTACTTCCCACCCACAGTGAGGCCGGAGACGTGCCAGATGGACCTGCACGTCTTCAGCGACGCCTCCGAAGTAGCCTACGGTTCGGTGGCCTACTTGCGTGCCCGAGAGGAGGGAGGAGAAATACATACTGCTTTCATCCTGGCTCGCTCAAGAATAGCCCCACGAAAGCAACAATCTATCCCGCGTCTAGAGCTCTGCGCAGCCCTAGCAGGAGCGCAACTCGCCACGTTAATCCAACGTGAACTCACCATTCCGGTGCAAAGAACAATCTTGTGGTCAGACTCCACGACAGTACTCACATGGATCCGGTCTGATTCGTGCAGATACAAGGTCTTCGTGGGTGTCAGAGTCACAGAGATTCAAGATTTAACAGAAGTAGCAAGCTGGAGGTATGTGGACACAAAACACAACCCAGCTGACGTCATCACCCGGGGAATGTCCCTGGATGACCTCACCCGTCACAACCTATACAGTGACGGGCCAGAGTTCCTCAAGCTCCCGGAAGAAGAGTGGCCTACACCCACCCCACGGGAAGCGAGTAAAGAGGAGGCCGAAAACAAGAAATCTATGTTCTGTGGATTGAACACACTCGTCTCCACAGACCCCGACATAGACGATTGCCTCACCCTAGAGAGTGCGCAGCTAAAGACATTCCTGTGGCACCACCCAGAGGTTCAGCTCACTACTGACATTACAGCAGCTGACTACGAAGAAGCAGAACTTCTTCTACTACAACGAGCCCAGAGAGACTCGTTCCCCGATGAGCTAGACTGTCTACAGGGAGCAAAGCCCGTCCCATCAGACAGCAGACTGCTCCACCTAGCCCCCGAGAGCGACGCCCATGGTCTCATCAGAGTGGGTGGTCGTCTGCGGAGAGCTCCAGACTTACCGGATGACGTCAAGTACCCGATAGTCTTAAACAGCCGACACAAGGTCACAGAGCTGATCATAAAGAAATACGACGAGGATGTGCATCACGCCGGGGCAGAGAGAGTCTTCGCGGAGATCAGACGTCGTTATTGGATACTGCAAGGGAGAGAAGCAGTGCGGCGCTTCCAGCGAACCTGTCTAGACTGTCGTAAGTGGCGAGCGCAGCCCAGTATACCCCGGATGGCTGACCTACCTCCCTGTCGCCTCCGACTCGGCGACAAGCCTTTTCACTCCACCGGTATGGACTGTTTCGGCCCGCTGTATATAAAGAAAGGAAGAGGAACCGAGAAGCGGTGGGGTATTGTATTCAAATGCATGACCACCCGAGCGATGCATATAGAATTCCTTCCAACCATGAGCACAGACTCATTCCTTATGGCCTTCCGAAGATTCACATCGCGGAAAGGCAAACCGTCTATATTATTGTCTGATCACGGGACAAACTTCAAAGGCGGAGAAAGAGAGCTGAGAGAGAGCTTCCAAGCTATGGGCCCAGAACTTAAGACCCACCTCGCTCCATCCCAGATTGACTTCCAGTTTAATCCCCCGAACGCACCTCACTTCGGTGGAACTTGGGAACGAGAAGTACGTTCAATAAAGACAGCCCTGTACGCCGTGCTTGGGGCCCAGACCGTGGCGGAAGAAGTCCTAATGACAGTCCTCACGGAGATCGAGGGAGTATTGAACTCAAAGCCCCTCGGTTACGTCTCAAGTGATGTAGCAGATGTCGACCCAGTCACCCCCAACACACTCTTGATGGGGCGGCTGGACCCCGCGCTACCACAGACAATGTACAGGCCTGAAGAAGCGAACGGCCGAAGAATGTGGAGGTACAGTCAAGTATTGGCTGACAAGTTTTGGAACAGCTTCCTACTCCACTATCTACCGTCTCTACAGACCCGCCAGAAATGGGTGAAAGAGAGAGACAATTTGACAGAAGGAACAGTCGTCATGATTATCGACCAGTCACTACCCCGAGCTATGTGGCCGGCTGGCCGCGTAAGCAAAGTGATCACCGGTGCCGACGGAAAGGTCCGAGCAGCCGAAGTGCTCGTCCAAGGACGGATCTACACCCGACCCGTGGCGAGGCTAATAGAACTGCCAAGGCTCCCCGATACTATCGATGACGACCATGACCCCATGACTTTGTGAACTGCCCGACCCCTCACAACAGACATTGAGTAGTGGACAGTGCGGTTAATCTGTCTCTGCTTAGCTAATTAGGTGGGACTAATTAGGAGGCGGCTGTTACAAAGGATCAGATTAAACCGAATATATATATTTATTGATTGATATATATTGCATAGTATTTGTATATCGTTTGATATCCCTTGTATATTCCTTGTACATATACACGGAATATCCCTTTAGCCTATTACAGACCATAATACTTCATTCTCCTATTGGACAGCGGTCCACAGGCGCCGGGGCCGTGCCTCCAGAGTCAGGTTCAAAGCCACCGTCAAGACATGTCTGTTAGGGATGTCCCGATCCGATCACGTGATCGGAATCGGCGTCGATCACGTGCTTTTCAGAGTATCGGGGATCGGGAAAAAATAATAATAAAAATCGGCAGTCAAAAAAAGAAAAATTTTATTCAACAAACATGACCATGTCCACGTCTTAAACTCATACGGAGGCCTTAGTTTTGGTTTTAAAGTACATATAATATATCATCATTAATGTATTTATTGTCACACAGAGCAGAATAATTATCCACAACAAACACATTCCCCTTTAATTTTCACCGTTGCAACAAACATTCCCTTTAATTTAGACGCTACACGCTACACGCGACCACAACAACAACACGTCGCTCCCGAAACACGGTTAATATCCACTGACTTGAGCAGCTAGACTTAATGTCAGAGGTTTGGAACTAAGCATTTTAAAAGAAAGTCAAGCCAGTTGCAATGTTTGCAAGGAGGAGATTCCGCGTGGAGGAAAAACTCATGAAGCAGCAGGCTGGAGGCGAAGTTTTCAGACTAAATTTTCACCTGGAGGATAACGTTACGTGACTGAGGTTTATCGTTGGCGTTTCAGACCAGAATGGACCATTACGTAAGTCGAACACTGAATGTATACTAATGTGCAAACATATATTGAAACTTTTAATATTTCTCATATGAAGCAGAAGCACATTTCTCAGGGTGAATGTAATAACAAAAGCCTCCGCTCTCGCGCCCCGGACTATTATAAGCAACAGATGGGCTTGTCTCGCTCTGCCAGTTTCTGACAAAAATGCGTCAAAATTGATTACTAATGTGAAAGATCGGATCGGAAACGATCGGATCGATAGATATTTAAAATCACATGCTCGGGATCGGATCGGAAGCAAAAAAAGGCGATCGGGACATCCCTAATGTCTGTACATGCCCGGCCTTGCCCAGGGATACGAGACAGAAATGAGGTTGGCACTAGATTGTTCGCCGTGCATGTAAATATGGCGCAGGTGAATACAGAAGTAGAGTTACCCAATAAGTTGAAGCCTCACCCACGATACTCCGTGCGGTGAAGTATGGCCTGTTTGGCCCCAAATAGAGCATTGAGACCGCGTGCGAATTAATAACTGAATTGTCAGAGTTTGGCGCTATACCGTCGAGTGCGACATATTTCTATTAAGTCAGTAATAGTCTATTTGTGTATAGTGTATCGTGCGGCTAAAGTTCTACAGTGACCAGCATCACCAACGCTTCCTCGTACCAGCTAGAGTGCTTATCCAGGCTGGGCTGCTTTCATGGCGCTTTCACCCGAGGAGACCTAGACGAGAACCGTGTGGACATGTACACTGGATTAATCTACCCGACGACTACATAGCCCTTTGCGGCTGGATTATATTTGTTTTGGTCCTGTGATTTATGGAGTGGAGAATCGCCGACGCCTACACGTGTTGGATTTACCCTGTGAGGAGACCAGTTGAGTCTGCGCCTCAGAGAGCCTGAGGCCGGCTAGCTTTCTTCACTGTGGAGCTACAGTCTACGGAGAACAGCTGTATTCGTCTGTGGATCAAGAGGCTATTGCACCGTCTCCTGTACTTGGAGTCTCCTTAGTCATCGTTGACCAGACTCTCTACTACCGACAGATCCTCTACCCCTGCTGGCTTACAACCGGGGGGACCCTTCCAGTATCTCCCGCTATATATTACTAGTGTACCATAGATATAATTCCCTAAGATTCAGGTTGTATAATTACCTCCTGCGTAACCAGAGAATGGACATTCATTATTGATTTGCCTACGCACATTCCTTTGCCTTATAAGCGCATCCAAAGTAAAATACAGAGAAGTATATTATGTACCTTTTGCTGCAATAAATACTTGATTACACCTTTGTGTGGAACCGATTCATTGTGGGAAGTGTTCATCATATTTATATATCATGTACTGTATGGCCAGTAATTAAAGTACATAAAGCGGTAGTGGTTTAATGATACCATACTTATCAATACAGTCAGGGAATTGTACCCCTCAGTTACAACTACTATTACCACTGATGCTACTATTACTATTACTGTTGTTGTTACCACTACTACTACTACTACTACTACTACTACTACTACTACTACTACTGATACTGCTACTACTGGAGATGAAACAACCTTTATTTATCCTCGAAAATACATTGAGGTTACCCTCATTTGCAATGTCGTCGAGATCACAGGCATATTAAAACAGGTCAATATCAGACAAACAAACGGTTAAAAAAAGAGAAGAGGATCAAATATCAAAAACAAACTCATCAGTTCTGTTTACCCAAATATAGCCTAATCCCCACACACACACAGACACACAGACACACGCACACACGCACACACGCACACACGCACCCGTCTGTTCTGATGTGGCACGGTAGCGCAGCAATTAGGCCTATCCTGGATCTAAACAAACATCGACAGATCATCACCATGGTAACCAAACAGCCCCGGGGAGCTGGACGCCACACCTGCCGTGAGAAACAACGCAAGAGAGATAACGGAGCAAACAGCGGCGCAGCCGTTCGGGAAGGATTACCGGGGCCGGCGTGGCTGTGAGTGACCTCGACCCCATGGTGACCCCGAGCGGGTTTATTATGCTCTGGTCTCAAGGACGGGGCAGATTAGGCCTCATATTACCCATCGTTTTGCGTGGCCCCGAGGAGCCCCATTTGTGATTAACAGAATCCTGAATCCGTTACGTACGGAATCAAGGAGCGTTTGAACGAGCGGATGTGGACGAAGGCCTGGTGCAGGAAGGTGGGTCAGAATACATTTAGATTAGATTACAACGTATTAGGGCTGCAACGATTAAAAAAATCGTCGACGAGGAATTGTTGCGTCGATTAGTCATTAAAAAAAAATATATATATATAATAATTTATTTTTTTATTTAATTTTTTTTTGCACTACCTATCTTTGTGAAAGTGGCTTCTCAGCTCTGGTCCAGCCAGCTGAAGACTTCTTAGCTTAACATAACAGACCGACAGTAAGTTTGGGGGAACTAATGGGATAACTGGGGATGTTGTTTGGTCCTGACAAGAGTCTCAAAGCAACTCTGAGGTCATGCTCAATGTCCAATCTGTTCCTCTGCTCTGTCTTCAGCTGGACCAGAGCTGAGAAGCCACTTTCACAAAGATAGGTAGTGCAAAAAAAAATAAAAAATAATAATAATAATTATAATATATATATATATTTTTTATAAATATAATTGTTTTTCGATTAGTCGACTAATCGAAAAAATTATCAACAGATTAGTCGACTACCAAAATAGTCATTAGTTGCAGCCCTACAACGTATCATCATACAGACGGCGGGCCGTCACACACGGGCACGTCGCGGCACTTTGCCCTCGTGTCCGCCGGCTCCGGGCTGCGTTTTTACGCCGATTGACCGATACATCGTTGGAAAGTTGAATTGTCTGCCGTTCGATCGTCACCCTACTAAGGCTGAGCCCGAACGTTCGAACGTTACGCTGGCATTCGGATTTTAATTAATGGGTTCGAACGTTCGCAAAAAAAAAATAAAAAAGGAGGCGCGCAGGGTAGGGATGGGTACCTTTCACATTTGAACCTATACGGTACCGGTACCTGTGAATCGATTTATTTTTTTGGTATCTCACTTGAATCGATACTCGGTAGTACCGACGTGTTTCGGTTCGGTACCTCAAAAGTACCAAATTCGGTACCCATCCCGAGCGCAGGGTTGAGTGGAGGTGAGGAGGCGCTGTTTAGAATAGAATAGTCTTATTGGCTGAGTGAGTGCGGCTGGCTTTCGTGTGACATCACGTCCGGGAGCGGGAGAGTCGACCGGGAAATTAAAATGACTGCAGTGCTAATGGTTGTTGTCGAAAATCTATAATAATCACAGATACATTCAGTCAATACTGGATCTAACTAAATGGATTTATGGATTGGATAGTACACATTTATGGACATTTCAAGCCCCGCCAGACCAGAAAGCTTCGGTTATTCCAATTCATACGGCGATGTTCTACCGGGCCGGGGACAAAAAGTGAGTGCGTTATTATATGATATTATGTTTGACTGCCGTCTTTTCCCTTTATTTTCTTCCGAGTGTTTTGTTTAATTACATGTTTACATGAACAGCCACCACTGTAAACAATTTTTTGTTCACAGATAGACTATGCGATGCCGCCCTCCGTAGGATCTATAATAATACAATTAATTTATAAAAAAAACAACGTTCGAACATCCGTTCGAAAAACCCTGGCGAACGTAACTCGAACCCTAAAAACAGGGTTCGGGGACACAGCCTTACACCCCACTCGACCTATTGCGTGCTTCCGGTCTCGAGTTACAAGACGAAACATCCGACAAGAGGTCATTTGACAAAGCCGTTCGGACAAGTGACCACGTCCGGTTTGGCCGGGTCCTGAACGGACCAGTCACCGGCGCTGATGGGCGAAAATGATTGACCACCCAATGTAGCCAATGAAATGATGGAGCCAACGCTATCCCACGCCGGGGCTGATTGCAACGGAAAGACACAGAAGACGAAGACAGGGAATCCCTTTGTTTTGACTCTCGCCTCGGAATCAATGGAAGCGGACACACGTTACAAACACCTTTGTAAAACACTTGTTTTCCGTGGGATTGTTATAAACTGGACCTGTACTAGATAAGACTTCAGGCTAGGGATGGGTACCGAATTCGGTACTTTTAAAAAAGGTACTTACCGAAACACGTCGGTACTACCGAGTATCGATTCACGTGAGATACCGTAAAAAAAATTAAAAATCGTATTATTATTACACTTATTTTTTATTTATTTTTTTAAACCCTTTTTCTTTTCGTGTCAACGTTCACACGCACAATATACGTTTACCTAGGATTTGACTTCAACAAATCAACAACAAAGCAGTCGGGGCAATGGCAAGCCGAAAACGGTCGAAAGTGTAGTTATTTGAAGTTTGGATTTATTTATTTTTTACGACTGAGGTAGGTAGATTACATTTTTAGAGACTAAAGTACCGAAAAAAGGTACCGTCGGGTACCGGTATCGATTCACAGGTACCGGTACCGTATCGGTTCAAATGTGAACGGTACCCATCCCTACTTCAGGATATGTTTTCCAGCTCCTACCTCTCAGCTGGAACAAAAAAACAGGCGTCTGGCAACAAGTGAACAAGTAAACAGAAATGTAAGTACACAAAACTTTCACTTCAGTGTGTTCAAACCTCTGTTACTCTATTTCATTAGCACTCAGTGATTTGTATTTGTTGTGGAAGAAAGTTGTTTGAATGTTTCCGTTCGAAAGAGACCAGACTCATGCATGTGCTATAAGTATAACGTATAATAAAATCACAAATTACTTTGAGTATGCAATCGTCAGGCGCGTTGTGCAAAACTAGCCCCATTTTTGCCCGATGCATAATTATGTGTTTAAAAAGCAATTAAAAAGCAATTGTATTATTGGCATTGATTAAACAGCGTAAAACACACTCTGGTACTGATATATCTAGTTCATAACCCTACGGTACTGATATATCTAGTTCATAACCCTACGGTACCGATATATCTAGTTCATAACACTACGGTACTGATATATCTAGTTCATAACACTCTGGTACTGATATATCTAGTTCATAACACTCCGGTACTGATATATCTAGTTCATAACACTACGGTACTGATATATCTAGTTCATAACACTCCGGTACTGATACATCTAGTTCATAACACTCCGGTACTGATATATCTAGTTCATAACACTACGGTACTGATATATCTAGTCCATAACACTACGGTACTGATATATCTAGTTCATAACACTCTGGTACTGATATATCTAGTCCATAACACTCTGGTACTGATATATCTAGTTCATAACACTACGGTACTGATATATCTAGTTCATAACACTCCGGTACTGATATATCTAGTTCATAACACTACGGTACTGATATATCTAGTTCATAACACTCCGGTACTGATATATCTAGTCCATAACACTCCGGTACCGATATATCTAGTTCATAACACTACGGTACTGATATATCTAGTTCATAACACTACGGTACTGATATATCTAGTTCATAACACTACGATACTGATATATCTAGTTCATAACACTACGGTACTGATACGTCAGGCTTCATAACAACATCTTGAGGACTTAACATATCCTGCAAAAACAAAACTATTCTCTCTCTTGACAAATGTGCCCATTGTCCTCAACTAAAAAAAAAAAAAAAAAATCTAACCCTGACTAACCTTACTGTCATGCACTTGTCCTAATAAACTAACCTACACTGTAACACGCAACACTTGATGAACATTGTTACTCAGCTGATAGAGTTGTACCCTTCTTGCAGTCTTGTCGTACAGAACTTGTAAGTCGCTTTGGATAAAAGCGTCAGCTAAATGACTAAATGTAAATGTAAACTAGAACGCACAGCATGCAAATTGCAAAGAAAAAGCCATCAGAGAGGCAAAACGAGGAAATGCAAACACTTTTCTCCCTCTCTCCGTCTCTCCCCGTCTCTCCCTCTCTCTCCGTCTCTCTCCGTCTCTCCCCGTCTCTCCCTCTCTCTTCTGCCTCAGCAGCATCCAGCTCACTGGGGTGTCGGGGAGAGACGCAGCGCTCTAATGTTCCCAGCCCACAACACAAATCTCCATAAACACCCATTAGAGGCAGAGGTATTTATAGGCTCATTTAATAAGTCTCTCTCCCCCACTCTCTCTCTCTCTCTCTCTCTCTGGCTCTCTCTCTCCCCACTCTCTCTCTCCCCCCCTCTCTCTCTCTCTCTCTCTCCCCACTCTCTCTCTCCCTGCCTTAAGTTGACACAAGTCCCTATCTTTCCAACTGTCACTTCTTCCAACCTCCACTTAACCGAGATGTGTGTGTGTGGGGGGGGGTAATGCCAGCCCACGCATTGATGTTTTCATCAAAGACATAGGCCCACATAGGGCTGAACATAATACACACACACTATATACAGGAAGTGGTGTGGGGCTCAACACTGCCCTCAACTGGTGACAGAACAACACGGATGGAATCTGCAGAGAGGCTGTCGAAGGTGGAAATGATTGACACCTTGGCATTTGTTATGGTTCAGGTGTCAGGTTACCACCTAGTTAGGGGGACGCTCGCAGACTATATTATTTTAAGCGCCCTCTTGGCTGTCAGGAGAAACGGTGTGATTAGGCGGCTGGGAGGGAGAGGGGGGGGGGGGGGGGGGGGTGGTTCCCTCCAGAGAGAGACTCGGTGAACAGGTCAAATGATCCCCCGCTCTGCCCCCCCCCCCGTTTCCAGAGAGGAGGACGAACGATGACACATGATCTGATGATCCTCCGCTCCCACCCCCACCCCCCCTGGAAGGACCCTGCGCCCGGGGGCTGCTTGCTGCCTGGGTAACGAGGAGCGAGTCCCACCCCCACCCCCCTGGAAGGACCCCGCGCCCGGGGGCTGCTTGCTGTCTGGGACGAGGAGCGAGTCCCACCCCCACCCCCCTAGAAGGACCCTGCGCCCGGGGGCTGCTTGCTGCCTGGGACGAGGAGCGAGTCCCACCCCCACCCCCCTGGAAGGACCCCGCGCCCGGGGGCTGCTTGCTGTCTGGGACGAGGAGCGAGTCCCACCCCCCTAGAAGGACCCTGCGCCCGGGGGCTGCTTGCTGCCTGGGACGAGGAGCGAGTCCCACCCCCCTAGAAGGACCTGCGCCCCGGGGGCTGCTTGCTGCCTGGGACGAGGAGCGAGTCCCACCCCCCTAGAAGGACCTGCGCCCCGGGGGCTGCTTGCTGACTGGGACGAGGAGCGAGTCCCACCCCCACCCCCCCTGGAAGGACCCTGCGCCCGGAGGCTGCTTGCTGCCTGGAACGAGGAGCGAGTCCCACCCCCACCCCCCCTGGAAGGACCCTGCACCCGGAGGCTGCTTGCTGCCTGGAACGAGGAGCGAGTCCCACCCCCACCCCCCCTGGAAGGACCCGTGCCCGGAGGCTGCTGCCTGCCTGGGACGAGGAGCGAGTCCCACCCCCACCCCCCTAGAAGGACCCGTGCCCGGGGGCTGCTTGCTGCCTGGGTAACGAGGAGCGAGTCCCACCCCCACCCCCCCCTGGAAGGACCCTGCGCCCGGAGGCTGCTGCCTGCCTCGGACGAGGAACGAGTCCCCTGTGGATCAGATACTGGAGAGAGGGCAAGAGGAGGTCTGCTGGATTCAGACGCTCTCAGA
Organism: Notolepis coatsorum; assembly: GCF_963971535.1. Lineage (NCBI taxonomy): Eukaryota > Metazoa > Chordata > Actinopteri > Aulopiformes > Paralepididae > Notolepis > Notolepis coatsorum. The sequence goes on from NC_140182.1 coordinate 7,531,691, forward strand.
ATACACAACTGATCCAGGAGGAAGAGGAGAGAGGGATGAGAGATGGATGATAGAGAGAGGGATGATAGAGGAGAGAAGGATGCTAGAGGAGAGAGGGATGCTAGAGGAGAGAGGGATAAGAGAGGAGAGAGGGATAAGAGAGAGAGAGGGATAAGAGAGAGAGAGATGAGGGATGAGAGAGGAGAGGGGAATGATAGAGATGAGGGATGAGAGGGGAGAGAGAGGAGAGAGGGATGAGGATGGGAGGGGGAGAGGGATGAGGGGAGAGGAGAGGGATGAGGGGAGAGGAGAGAGGGATGAGGGGGGAGAGATATGAGGGGGGAGGGGGATGATTAGAGGAGAGAGGGATGAGGAGAGAGGAGAGGGATGAGGGGGGAGATAGATGGGGGGAGGGGGATGATTAGAGGAGAGAGGGATGAGGGGAGAGGAGAGGGATGAGGGGGGAGATAGATGAGGGGGGAGGGGGGAGAGGGATGATTAGAGGAGAGAGGGATGAGGGGAGAGGAGAGGGATGAGGGGGGAGATAGATGAGGGGGGAGGGGGGAGAGGGATGATTAGAGGAGAGAGGGATGAGGGGAGAGGAGAGGGATGAGGGGGGAGAGGGGAGAGGAGAGAGGGATGAGGGGGGAGAGATATGAGGGGGGAGGGGGATGATTAGAGGAGAGAGGGATGAGGGGAGAGGAGAGGGATGAGGGGGGAGATAGATGGGGGGAGGGGGATGATTAGAGGAGAGAGGGATGAGGGGAGAGGAGAGGGATGAGGGGGGAGATAGATGAGGGGGGAGGGGGGAGAGGGATGATTAGAGGAGAGAGGGATGAGGGGAGAGGAGCGGGATGAGGGGGGAGATAGATGAGGGGGGAGGGGGGAGAGGGATGATTAGAGGAGAGAGGGATGAGGGGGAAACACGTCGTCCACTACCTGAGGTGCGCTTGATTCACCTCGCCACCACCACCATTCAGGGGGATAAATCGAGCGCTCCTCGTACAGTATCTACTTTATAGATGCGGTTTGGATCCCGTCCCTCACAGGAGTCCAATTAAAGGCTGGGGAGAGAGAGTTCTTAAGTCTGCACAACCATTCATTCCCCGACGCATCAGATGAAACCCGAGAGCTCTTGAGAGAGAGAGAGAGAGAGAGAGAGCACGTGTTCCTGAGGGAGACTCCATCAGCCGGGCCGAATTAGAAGCTCTCGCTCGGCCGACACCATCTTGTGGTCAAGAGGAGAGAGGGATGAGAGGGGAGAGAGGGATGAGAGGAGAGAGGGGATGAGAGGGGAGAGGGATGAGAGGAGAGAGGGATGAGAGGAGAGAGGGATGAGGGGAGAGAGGGATGAGAGGGGAGAGGAGAGAGAGGAGAGAGGGATGAGAGGGGAGAGAGGGGAGAGGAGAGAGGGATGAGAGGGGAGAGAGGAGAGAGGAGATGGATGAGAGGGGAGAGAGGGATGAGAGGGGAGAGAGGAGAGAGGGATGAGAGAGGAGAGGGGATAGGGATGAGAGGGAGGAGAGAGGGATGAGAGGGGAGAGAGGAGAGATGGATGAGAGGGGAGAAAAGAGAGAGGGATGAGAGGGGAGAGAGGAGAGAGGGATGAGAGGGGAGAGATGAGAGAGGGGAGAGAGGGATGAGAGGGGAGAGAGGAGAGGGATGAGAGGAGAGAGAGGAGAGGGATGAGAGGGCAGAGAGGAGAGAGGGATGAGAGGGGAGAGGAGAGGAGAGAGGGATGAGAGGGGAGAGGGATGAGAGAGGAGAGAGAGGAGAGAGGGATGAGAGGGGAGAGGAGAGGAGAGAGGGATGAGAGGGGAGAGAGGAGAGAGGGATGAGAGGGGAGAGAGGGGAGAGGGATGAGAGGGGAGAGAGGAGAGAGGGATGAGAGGGGAGAGATGAGAGAGGGATGAGAGAGGAGAGAGGGGAGAGAGGAGAGAGGGATGAGAGGGGAGAGAGGAGAGAGGGATGAGACGGGAGAGAGGAGAGAGGGATGAGAGGGGAGAGAGGAGAGAGGGATGAGAGGGGAGAGAGGAGAGAGGGATGAGAGGGGTGAGAGGGATGAGAGGGGAGAGAGGAGAGAGGGATGAGAGAGGAGAGAGGGATGAGAGGGGAGAGAGGAGAGAGGGATGAGAGGGGAGAGAGGAGAGAGGGATGAGAGGGGAGAGTGGATGAGAGGGGAGAGAGTAGAGAGGGATGAGAGGGGAGAGAGGAGAGGGATGAGAGAGGAGAGAGGGATGAGAGAGGAGAGAGGATGAGAGAGGGATGAGAGGGGAGATTAGGGATGAGAGGGGAGAGAGGAGAGAGGGATGAGAGGGGAGAGAGTAGAGAGGGTTGAGAGGGGAGAGAGGAGAGAGGTGAGAGTAGAGAGGGATGAGAGGGGAGAGAGGAGATGAGGAGAAAGGGATGAGAGGGGAGAGAAGGATGAGAGGAGATATGGATGAGAGGGGAGAGAGGGATGAGAGGGGAGAGAGGAGAGAGAGGAGAGAGAGGAGAGAGAGGAGATAGGGATGAGAGAGAGAGGATGGATGAGAGAGGAGAGAGAGGAGAGGGATGAGAGAGGAGATATGGATGAGAGGGGAGAGAGGAGAGAGAGGAGGGATGAGAGAGGAGAGAGAGGAGGGATGAGAGAGGAGATAGGATGAGAGGGGAGAGAGGAGAGAGGGATGAGAGAGGAGTGAGGGATGAGAGGGATGAGAGGGGAGAGGGATGAGGGGGGAGAGAGGAGAGAGGGATGAGAGGGGAGAGGGAGAGAGGGATGAGAGGGGATGAGAGGGATGTGAGGGGAGAGTGTAGAGAGGGATGAGAGAGGAGAGAGGGATGAGAGGGGAGAGAGGAGTGAGGGTGAGAGGGGAGAGAGTAGAGATGGATGTGAGGGGGGAGAGAGAGAGGGATGAGAGGGGAGAGAATAGAGAGGGATGAGATGGGAGAGAGGAGAGAGGAGAAAGGGATGAGAGGGGAGAGAAGGATGAGAGGAGATATGGATGAGAGGGGAGAGAGGGATGAGAGGGGAGAGAGGAGGGATGAGAGGGATGAGGGGAGAGAGGAGAGAGGGATGAGAGGAGAGAGAGGAGATAGGGATGAGAGGGGAGAGGGATGAGAGGAGAGAGGAGATAGGGATGAGAGGGGAGAGGGATGAGAGAGGAGAGAGGAGATAGGGATGAGAGGGGATAGAGGAGAAAGGGATGAGAGGAGAGAGAGGAGAGAGGGAAGATAGGGATGAGAGAGGAGAGAGGAGAGAGGGATGAGAGGAGAGAGAGCTGTGCTCTGAACAGCGGTTGGACTGAGCAACCGAGCGAGCGTTTATATATAATGACAACAAAGAAAACATATCGTCACTAAGGAGAATGAGGAGGCAGTGAACTCTGAATTCCTACACCGTCCAACTGACGGAATGCACCAACTTCCTCTTATTGCAAAACCGGTCAGACAGACTAAACACAAACTGGCACGTACAGTACTGTATATCACGCCTGGCACGTACAGTAAGCCTGTTTCCCCCGAAGCCTGTTTTTGGGCTTCGAAACTTCGTCAGGGTTTTTCGAACGGATGTTCGAACCTTCGTTTTTAATAATAATAAAAATAAAAAAGGGTTTTCTTTAAAAAAAATTGTTTTATGAATATCCTCAAACTAAATCCTCAATTTGTCAGGGTTTTTCGAACGGACGTTCGAGCCTTCGTTTTTAATAATAAAAATAAAAAGGGTTTTCTTTAAAAAAGAATTTTTTATAAATATCCTCAAACTAAATCCTCATCTAAATCCCATTAATCTGATTAAATGAGTTTTAATTTTTTTTATTAAATCAACTTTCTTTAATGAATATAACTCATCAGTTTTAATACTATAATATTAGTGTAGCCTAATCTTTATCTGCAACTGTGAAGAAAAACCCCATTGGTTTAAACAGAATGAATAGACATGAGGATGAGAGAGAGGAGAGGAGAGGGGTGAGAGGAAAGAGGGATGAGAGGAGAGGGGTGAGAGGAGAGAGAGGGATGCAGAAAGAGGGGGGGAGAGATGGATGAAGGGGGAGAGATGGATGAGATGAGAGATGAGAGGAGAGAGGGATGAGATGAGAGGAGAGAGGGATGATCATATAAGAGAGGGATGAGAGGGGAGAGATGGGAGAGGGATGATAGAGGAGAGTGGGATGAGAGGGATGAGAGGAGCAAGAGGGATGATAGGGATAAGAGAGGAGAGGCGGCTACGTGGCGTATTGGGCAAGGTGCTCGCCACAAATGCGGAGACGCTGGGCTCGCCTGTTCGAGCCCAGCGCTCCACATTTGCTTTCAGTTTAGCTGGTCGTCCGTACTAATACACATTGGCCGTATTAGGGGGTGGGAAACTGATGGGTGGGGATCGGGCGTTGTGGACAGCGACTCCTACAGGTCGGTTGGTGCGCCTGCGCAGTAGAATCAGGAAGTGTCGGGGGCAGCGTGAGCCTCCCACGCGTTACTCCTCGACACTGAGAGATCGAGCTGCGCAGGTGAAAAGATGTGACTGCTGTTACCTCAAGTACCGGAGGGGACTTGTGCTATGTATGACTTAGTCCACATGGCAGCCGGCTTGTGGGAGGCAAGAAACAGCGTTCGTGACAGGGGAGGGTTGAATTGGATGATACGAAATTGGGACGGGAGAAAATATATAGAAAAATGGGAGAAAAAGTGGATAAAAAAAAAAAAAAAAAACGCACGCCGGAAGGAGGAGGAGCGTCGAGGTGATGAAGAAGAGAGACGAAGAAGACCCCCGACCTCAGGCCTCCTCGTCGCCCCCAGAGAGACGGAGCCGTGCCAGATGATTGGTGGCTGGCCTCTGAAAGGGACACCGCTCGTGTCCTGCGTCTAAACGGCAGGGCCGCTGCGTGGAGATGACAGAGTGCGTTAAGATGAGGAGAGGCGTGGCGCGCGTGCGGGGGGGGGGGGGGTGATGGACGAGGAGCCGGGGTGAAGGTGTGTGAGCACCGCGGAGCGTGTTTCACGTCTTCATCCCGCCCCCTTCCGTCTCGTCCCGCTTGGTCTCCGCGGGCCACACGTCCTTCTGGGAGAGAGAGACTCAGAAGGAGCTTCCGTCTGTCCGCGGGCCGTCGGGGCGCTCGACGACTCTGTGCAGCACTAACCCACACGT